>NW_027185771.1:35275398-35279119 GCF_028583685.1 Petaurus breviceps papuanus
TTAGCCTAGGGGCAGGGAAGATCTTCCAAATTTGCATTCCCATTACACAAGACAAAAGTGAAGATGGCTGGTGATGGCCTGGGATTCAGCGGATGACACTGGCATCTTTGATTTTTAAACAAACTCTAAGCTCCACAGCACCTGCTTCAGCCACCTTCATGGCTGTTGGATCAAATTGTTCTCATCTGCCCATTCTGCCAGGGAAGTCTTCACATGCTTAGGGTAGATACTCCTAACTCACCAATGAGTTTGAGAACTTTTGCTTATCCTCAATTTGCTTTAACCTATCTGTCAAAGCCATTTTACTCAGGTGTGGCTGCTGCGAATGCTGTGTGAAACAGATATATGCCAAAGGTAAATGAGCAGCTCTGGGAAAGGCTCAGCAAGCCTTCACACCAGAGGTGCCAGTCCTTCCTTATTGCCCCATACATACATAGAAGCAGTGTTCAGCTGTGTTCACAAGAGGATCCTCTGGCAGCAAAGAAGAGAGGTGGCCTCAAGAGAGAGCTAGCTTTGATCAACTGAGAGAAGTTGAAGAGAGGAATGGAGCTGAGCAACCTGCCAAACAGAGAAGCCCTGCTTAGGGGGAATGGTATGAGGACTCCATGAAGAAGGAAAGGATATAGAAGTTCTATAAGAGTAGATACACATGTTATCCTGGCCACGTGTGTTCCTTACCTATTTGCCTCCCTACCATCACACTCTAATTTTGGGCCCACTCTTCCCATAGGCTTTTTTTTGAGGGGGGCGTTAATGTTTTGAATCTACTCTTACTTTTTTTTTTTACTAGGTCTTCTTAGTAAATATCTTTGATTTGAGCTTATTGTGTCAACTAGCCAACTGTTAAGTAGAAACTCACTTGTAGGGGCTTGTAAACTATAGAAGTAGGAAGCTTTATGCATAGACAACCCCTTTGAACCTGTGTTAGAGAGTTGCTTTGGGGCAGATTAACTGTATGAATGTTAAGTTGGAGAAGGTCCTACACCTAGAATGCACTTAGCTCTCACCTCCCCCTCCTAGACTCTTTACCTTTCCTCAGGATTCACTTTGGGTGTCACCACTTCTGTGGAATGCTTCCTCATCTTCACAGTTAGTGTTTTCCCTTTCTTCAAAATAACTTCTATTTATTTGCAGATAACTGATTGATCAAAGGAGTTTCCTGATCAAATTGTTGAGCTTATAAAGTGCTGAACCTTTGCTTAGGACTTTCATTGTAAAATTTAAAGTAGAGCAGAACATCTCCTAGGTGCTTCCTTGAAGATGAGTACCAACATTCTGATGGGAGGCACAAGGGAAAGCCAACATTTGTCCTGAACTATAAATGGGAGTTTTCATCTTGGTCTTGATTCTTATTTCTTTTGACTTTTATTCACAAGGGATCTTGAAAGTACAGCTGAGCTTATAGGGAACCTAGGACCTGAGATCAGTTTCTCTTTTCCATACAGGAGCAATCCATAGGTGGTCCTCATGCTCTTGTCCACACAATCTAATACGACAATTCCTTGCCCAAGCCTTTGAGAAGTAGTGGTATAACGTCTTGGTCATGTGGCAAATATGGAGATGGGAATTGGGTCAGCAAAGTGGGAAGAGATCTTGAACCTCATCATCTTGGACAAAATGAGAGTGACTTCCTGGGAAGTAAGATCCTGAAATCCAATCTCCTATCAGAGAAGATGACTGGATGGACAGTGCCAGACTTTGAAGTTGCTTCTCTAGCAAACCTAAGTTCTAGTGTTCTAGAACCTAAGTTTCTTGCAGAGGAGGAAGTCCTAATTTTTTTCATAAGCACCAGCCTCTTTTGGAGAGAAAAGAATCATACACATGGCCCCTGAAATTTGAAGACAAGCCAGGGACTTTTTCCTCACTTCCATCTTATAGGATCCCTGGAAAGCCCATTATATGGAACAAGGGTGGAAGGGAGAGAGTAGATTTGACTTTCTGCTCTTCCTATGAACAATGGACAGTTCTCTGTCTAGTAGCCCCAGGTATATTTCATTTCTGATTGGATTCCCACTCACAAGGCGAATCCAATCCCTTATGAATCCTGGGACTAAATAGGGTTCTGAACAAAAGCCAGAATTTATTATCAAGAGGAAACTCCAATTTGGTTTCCTTTTGGAAGAGAGGCTATACCACTAATTAGTTATTCTATGAGTCAAGGGTAGTTCATGTGTCCCTGAATAAAGTGGGATTTACCAAAGGAGTAGAGTTGTGTCAGCTTTTTATGGGCTATTGTGTATCTTTTCATGTGTTTTTGCATTGTTTGTGGGATCCTATGGGTCCTTTTATGTGTCTTTGCATTTTTCCACGACTGTCTTATAGGTGATATTTTGTGGACACCTAGATATGATTTGTGCTTAAGTTATGCAAAAACTGTATTCAGAGATTCCCAGAAAGAGTTCTGAGTAAGGGCATAGATTTAAAGCATGTAAGTCCAAATCTTGAAGCACTGGACCATGTGTATATATACTTATCTGTGTGTATCTCTCCACCTTGCCCCCTCAATGAGATGTAAACTCCCTGAGGGCAGAACCTTTTGATTTTATTTGTATCTCTACCACCTAATATACACCTAGTGAATGCTTAATAATTGTTGAATTCAGCTGAAATGAAACTTGAATCTAAGCTCTGACATTTATTAGCTGTGTGACTTTGGGCAAAGTCCTTTCTGGATCCCAGTTTCTTTATCCATAAAATGAGGATATTGGCCCAGATTATCTTTAGGAGTCTTTTTATCTTATGAGTCTCCCTGGATGGGAACATGGAAAATAGAGGTCATTGGAAAGTCATTCCAAATGAACAAAAAGCCAACTGTACCCCATAACATAGGAATCATTTTTAACGCACATAATTAAGGAACATCCTGGTTAACAATCACCATGTTTGGGGGTTCTGGGGCCAGGTCCTGCCAAACCAAAGCCTCTGCTTTGGTCTGCAGTGCCAGGATGAGTCAGAGAGAGCCTTTTAGGCAGCCGACGTCTCAACAGTCTTGACGGGATGATGGATGGTGGGGATTTCCAATACACTTGTCATCCCCTGACTTCCATTGTCTGTGCTTTATTTTCTGTTGTTCAATTATGTTTTACAGCTTGATTATTTATTTAGGATATTGATGGAATTAGCAGAAAGGGCAATTCATGCCAAGGCGGGGGAGGGGTGGGCGGGCGCCTCCAGTCTGTGTGTCTGCAGGTGTGGCTACTCATTTGGTCAACTCATAACTGCAGGTTACAAAGTTGTGTAGAAATGCTCACATGCAGGCATGTCTACGCTGTTGACAATCAACATATTTAACACCCATTTATTGGGTGCCTACTGTATACAAGGTCTTGGTCTGGGAATGCGAAAGTGGAAATATCTCAGTCTGTTTTCAAAGGGTTTACAATATATAGTGGAGAAGATAGGATTGAGGGATTGAGTGATGCGGAGCAGGGGAGAAAAGAAAATGTTGAGAGCAATACATGCTAAGGTGAGATCAGGAGAAGAATTGCAAGAAATCTGAAGAGGGAATAATTGTTTTCACTTATTGGGAGTGGAGTTGGGCTGGGCCTGACCTGTTATATCACTCCGAGAGGGGATTTCTAGTGTGCAGACCTCCTATACTAACGCAGATAAACACATAGCACATACTATATAGTCTGAAAGAGTAGCTAGGAGTTGTTGAGAGTTTCAGACAGCCATCCAATGTTACCCAAGTAATGTTTGGCAGAGGTAGAAATTGAAC
>NW_027185771.1:35284119-35284858 GCF_028583685.1 Petaurus breviceps papuanus
TGCCTCTTTGCTTTTTCTTGTGCTGTTTTCTGTGCCTGGCATATTCTCATTGCACTCAATTTAAACACCAGTAGGGATCCTAGCCCTCAGGGCCTTAGTATTCTTTAAGAAGTCATAACCAAGAAGGCTATAGCAGAAAGGATGGGTTACTAGAAGTGTAATATGGAAAGGAATTTACAAATCCAGCAACATCCCTGTTTTCTGTTGTCAAATGCTGCCTTTCTTTGGATCCCTAGGACTTAGCCCCATTCGTGGCACATAGCAGGTGTTTAGTTGACCTGACTTAACTTGACATACATACCATGTAGATTTAAAGTGCTATCTGCTCAGTCTTCTTACAAATGAGTTCTGTCTTCCATAAGGAGTCCTACTAGCTTGAATAGCATGGGACCTCCATGCAAAATTACTCCTGGAAATACTTCAGACTTACTGAAGTCCTTTAAAATACTTAGTATAGGTTTGTTTTCTAAGACTTTTGGAACACCAGTTTTGTATGGTGTTCTATATTGCTATTAGGCAAATCTGGGGAGAAGTCAATAGAAGTGCAGGAATAGTGAAGCAAGACCTGCTACTAATAACTATAAGAAGAAGACTAGTCTTTTTCTTCCTTCCTTCTTTCTTTTGCTTCCTTCCTCCCTCCTTTCTTTCTTTTCCCTTCCTCCCTCCCTCCTTCTTCCTTCCCCTCCTCTTTCTTTCTTCCTTCCTTCCTTCCCTCCTTTCTTTCTCTCTTTCTTTCTTT
>NW_027185771.1:35284868-35352706 GCF_028583685.1 Petaurus breviceps papuanus
CTTTCTTTCTTTCTTTCTTTCTTTCTTTCTTTCTTTCTTTCTTTCTTCCTTCCTTCCTTCCTTCCTTCCTTCCTTCTTTCCTTCCTTCCTTCTTTCCCTCCTTCTTTACTCTTTCTTTTTTTTTCATTTATTGATATTACCTGTAGCCAGTTTAATAAAACAGGGAGAGAGAGCCCAATGCTCTGGGTTAGATCGACCTTTATGTTGTGATGATGGAGCTGAGTATTTTGGAAGGAGAGGAGATCAAGAGAGCCATGGGAACCTTTATCATGGTGGAGCATGACAACTATGGGGCTTTGCCTATGTAACTATGTTCATGTTCCCTTGTAGTACTTGTTTCCCAGGGAAGTGCTTAAGTGTCAAACTGGCTGTAATTTGCCAGGTCTTAAAGTATAACAAAGGGCTAGGCAGTGATGGATGACAGGTCAGCGACTCTTGTAACATTGGCAGTGTCTTCTACATACAAGTACATTTAAGCCTGGGTCCACGCCTTGGGGTGAGTGTTATACCTGGTCATTCTTCTTCTATAGACAGGAATTCCAACTAAACTCCAAATTCCCCATGGGCTTGTGAGCCCTTCTGTATTCTCTGTTTAGCAGGTCTATGGGATATTGTGGGACCATAGCACTTACAGGGCAGGGGCCCCTGATGGTTGTTATGGGGGAAAAAGGAAAATACATCCTTTTATTACCTGTCTCCTGGTGAGGAGTCTCTCTACTCCATTCTCCACACAGACTGATCCTTAGATAACAAACCTCATCCATTGCTGAGCTTGTCATTGAAGCCTTTCCAGCTTGGCAAGGCCTGACAAAACTTGCTCTTGGCTGGCATAGCCTTGAAGAACCCAGGGTCACCCCCAAACCACAATGAAGCCTCTCAGAGGACTTATATGTAGCTATTTGATATTAAATAGTTTTTTTGAAATCTTTTTTTTAAACGAAACATAATCATTTAAAAAACTGAATCTGCCCAGATCTCATGCATGTATAAAATCAACCAACCAGATACTCTGAAAATTCCTGACTGAATTTAACCAGCCTTTTTTTAAAGTTGTTTATCTGAATTCAATCCCTCCCCCAAACTGGCTTAAGTAATGGAGAGCAGAAATCTGAAAGCTTAAACTCACAGGAAGGCACAGTCTCTGTTCTGAGAGTCAAAACTCAGAGTGGAGTTCAATACCTTCTCAGTATCTTAGGCCTTCCTTCCTTCAGTGGTCTCCATCTGCCTCTGCACCTACTGACAATGCATCACAGGTGTGTTTAGACTGGAGGACTATGCTAGCCCATTCATCCAAGAGTCTCTGCTTCCTTTACCAAGAGCTGACTTGTTGCTGCCTGTTCAGGTGATCTGTATTTCTCCAGACAAGTATCTAGGTATTACCTACTGCTTCTCCCCATCACTTCCCTTGCCCCCCACCCCCACACACTCACATCCAACCTCATTCCCAAGCTCCATGTTTTTGTTTTAACCCTTTTGGCTTTGAGTTGGGTCCCATTCCATAAGATTACAAATGAATTCTTCTCTGGAATGGATTTGACTGTAAAACCCTTCTGGTACCAGTTAATAAAACCTCCAAATTGCCTCCAAACAGCCAAAGATACATTGTGGGAAAGAGAGAAGACAATTGAGGAATCAAGATTTTGTTTTTCCTCATTTATGTTTGCTTTCACTCCTAATAAATATTTAAGTTAAATTGAATTTAACTTAACTTGACGACTGTTTAAGCTTAATCGTCATCTGTTTATTGCAGTACTTCGAGAGAATTTTTATTTAAGGATCTTTGGCTCTTAACCAAAACCCATTAAAAAAATACCCTTTCTCCTTCTCCTATAAATTTATAACTCCAGACTCAGTTGTGTAATTGTTGTGTAAAGGCAATTTTCATTGTTTTTCTTTTGTAGAAAAACAGATGGAGAAGGACTTATCTGCAGTTGGGATTTGCTCAGGATAATTTATTTCATGGATAAGTAAGAAATATAACCATGTTCTCAGTGCAAGCAGAGCTGCCATATTGCCTCTCTCCTAAATTACATATTTTTGTGAAATTACAATCATGCAAAACACCAGCATAGAGTCATTTGGGTATTTTTTTCCAGGCTTCCATGTAGGCACATTACATTTTGTTTTTCTGTTTTTACAAATATATAATGCATTCCCAGTATTCCCCTTGGATTGGGAGACTCCTGTGAATAGAAATAGATTGTCTCCCAATAATTACTTTTCTTTCCATGTAGCAAAGATGAAGACAATACTGCTACTACCTTGTGCTTTTATAGTCAATTATAGTAAAAAGCTCTTTCCTTACTATGATCCTGTAAGGTAGGGAAAGCAGATAGTATTATTCCCATTTGACAGATAAAGAAACCAAGACTCAGAAAGGTGAAGACATTTGGGTGCAGAATTTAAGCCAAAGTCTTCAAATCCCTGATCTTTCTACCTTGCTAAAATGTGAACAGTTAGAATCATAAACACATACACATGTGTGCACATACACATACACATACATGCATACAAAAAGACTTAAAACTGGAATAAATTCACAGCTCATGCTTAAGGTTTCATGTGAAAGGAAGAGGTCACTCTATTCTATGCTGGGACATATAACTTAATATTCACATAATTACATGTAATGTGATATGTAGCATTTATATACATGTAATAATATGTAATAACACAAAGCCTTGCATGTGTGTAGTAGGTGCACAAATAAATGGTGGGTGGAAGAAAGAATGAACAAATGAAGATATAAAGGCATCTTTGAGGGAAGACCCAAACCTAAAAAAAAAAAAGTAAAGATGATATGGAATAGGGATACTAGTAAAATTCAAAATGTGGGTTTAAAAAAATCAACTACACAAGGATAGAAGAAGAGGGAGATAAGAATGTGGGTCATCTGAAAATTATTTTTTGGGAGAAGGGTCCTATTGTGGTCATCCTCAATCTGAGTCAGTGGTAGAATATGAGTTTTCAATTGTCTTAGAAAAGTATTAGCATTTAGCTAAGTGCAGGGGATAGAATGCTGGACCTGGAGTCAGGAAGACCTGAATTCAAATCTGACTTCAGTCACTTACTAGCTGTGTAAGACTTGGACAAGTCATTGAACCACTATCAGCCTCAGTTTCCTCATCTGTAAAATGGGAATAATAACAATAAGTACCCTGTAGGATTGTCATGAGCAATAAATAAGATAATATTTGTAGAACACTTTGCAAACTCAAAATACTAGTGATTATTAATGTCTATAAGGAAGGAGCTGATATGCCTATTGTCTTTTATCCTGGTCAAAGCATCTTTAGAGCCTTTTTATTGTCTGTTTTGGGTAAGACACTGGCACTCTACAAGACATGAAGAAGCAGAGATTTGCCAGAATGGCATGGTAACCAGGAGGATAGATTAGAGAATCTAAAACTAGAAGGGACAGGATTTGAAGGACTGTACTATGGAAGCAGGGCTAGGGGGATTTTGATTGACTCCAAAGGGCAGGATAAGTAGCAAATGAGTTGAAGTGGAAGAGAGGCAAATGTCAGCTGCTTGGTTGTGTGTCTATGTGTGTTTTATCTGCCACCCTTCCTTTTTAAAAAATTCATTTAATTTTTAATTTATGGTACAAAATAAGCATTTCCATTAAAAAGTATATAATAAAGAAGATGATTGCATAGTGAAGTGAAGAGAACCATGAGACCAGTAACAGCAATATTGTTTGATGACGAATTGTGAATGACTTAGCTATTCTCAGCAATACAATGATCCAAGACAATCCCAAAGGACTCATGATGAAGCATACTATCTGCCTCCAGAGAAAGAACTGATATTGATTGAATACAGACTGAAGCATGCTATTTTTCACTTTCTTTTTTTTTTATTTTTCCTTTTATTTGAGTCTTCTTGTACAAAATGACTAATACAGAAATGTTTTACGTAATTACACGTGTATATCCTATATTTGGTTGCTTACCCTCTCAGGTAGGGGAGAAAGGAGGGAGGGAAGGAGGAATAGAATTTGGAACTCAAAGCTTTAAATAAAAATGTTAAAAGAATTTTAAAAAATGATTACACATGAAACTGCAAATCTATTATGTGCAACTTGCTATTCCTTTTAAATATATAATAAAATTATCATGTAAATTTCTTTTTCCCTTTTGTTTACAGTTGCTTATAAGGAAAAAATTCTAATAGTCATAAGTCAACAAGCATTTATTAAGTTCCTACTAAAGAGTTAGGTGGTACAGTGGATAGAGTCCTGGGTCTGGAGTCAGGAAGACCTGAGTTCAAATTTGACCTTAGACACTTATCTGTGTGATATTGGGTAATGTACTTGACCTCTGTTTGTCTAGGTTCCTTATCTATAAAATGGGGATAATAATAGTACCTATCTCTAGGGCTGTTGTGAGGATCAAGTAAGAAAATAATCACAAAATATTTAGCACAATACCTGGCACATAGTAGGTACTATATTAATGTTGGTTGTTATAACACTTAGCACAGTGCCTGGAACATAGTAGGCATTATATAAATATTTATTATTATTATTATCATTGTTGTTGTTATAGCACTTAGCACAATGCCTGGCAAAGGGAGCTAGGTAGTATATTGTATAGAGCACTGGGCTTGGAATCAGGAAGACTCATCTTTCTGAGTTCAAATGTTATCTCAGATACTTACTAGCTGTGTGACCCTGAGCAAGTCACTTAACCCTGTTTGCCTCAGTTTCCTCATCTATAAAATGAACTGGAGAAGGAAAAGACAAACCATTCCAATATCTTTGCCAAGAAAACCCCAAAATATGGTCATGTAGAGACATGACTGAAATAACTCAACAACAACAATACCTGGCCCATAGTAGGCACTATATAAATGTTAATTATTTTTGTTGTTGTCACACTTAGCACAGTGCCTGGAACATAATAGATACTACAAAAGTGTTAATATAATTACTATTATTTTTGCAGAGTTAATTGGAGTTAACCTTAAAGGGAAAATCCTAACATTAAGAGGGAAACCACAAACATTTATCGAGAGCCTACTATGTATAAGGCACTGTGTTTAGTGTTGATGATGTAAAGAAAAGCAAAATAGGTCATTACCCTCAGGAAGTGCCCATTCTGATGGAGGAAGACAGCATATAAGTAACTATGTAACTACAAGATAGATACAGTGTAAATGAAGGTCATTTCAGAGAGAAGACTCTGGTGAGAGGGGAAACTGGAAGGGTTTCATTTCATGTAGAAGGTGGAATTTGAGCTGAATCATGAAGGAAGCCAGGAAAGCTAGGAGTTGGAGATGAGGAGGAAGAATATTCTATCAAATGGGGAATTGACTGTTTCGTGAGGTGAAGTCCTTATTACTGCAGATCTTTAAGCAGAGGCTAGACAGCTTGCCAGAGATTCTGTGAAGGGCATTCCTATTCTTCTGATTTCCCATCAAACTTTGAAATTCTTAGTTTCCATGATGATTCTGTGAATGAATGACTGATAAGCAAATATAAGAGAATTTCACTGCTTTACCAGCTAACAGAAGGGAAATTGTCAGAGCCCTTAACCAGTAAAGTAATAGTTACTATCATCTGGTGCGGTGTTATTCTGATACTCGTTTTCGGTTTTCACTTCTCACTTCTACAGTGTAAAGGGAACAAGCTTCCAACTCTCCAACATGTTCTAGCTAGCAGAGACGCTCACCAAAGTCCAAATGAGTCAGGTCCCTGGACCACTACCAACCTTTTTTGTATTGAATCTTGAGCTTCTTTTCTAGGGAATAATACTTAACTGGTGTCTGTGGCATTGTATCAACTGACATCACCCTTTAATTGCAAATATGTCACCTCAATTCTTCGTACAACTAGTACGGGAACCCAATGGGGATGGAAGGTTGTATGGCCCTGGGCAAGAGGGAGGAACACACAATGAAGGAAGTACCAATTGTGAACACTCCCAGTCTTACTTTGAAACTGCAAAACTCAAGTGCAATTGCAGTAGGAAACAGGCTTTCTGGGAAGATTAGTGCAAAACCTTCCCTGGAAGGCAAGTCTTACAACCTCCATCCAGGTTAGGCAACTTCTGTGGCTAAAATTAAACTGAAATCACCCCAGGATCTCCTTGTAATCTCCCCCCACCCCAGTCTTATTTTTCCCATACTCTCTATGACAGACTGTGGTGCTCATGGTAAGTCAATAAAGCAATATTGGTGATTTTAAAATCCAATTTTTATGTGGATGATGATGATGAAGTCATCCTACTAAATGGTCTGTGAATTAGCAATTTCCTAGGAAACAGATCTTGTCTGAACATGTCTGTGATGGCAGCAGACAGACCATTCCACAGAGGGCAGAGATATGACCAGACTCTAAAAAGATCTGGTGCTGTGTTTCAGTACTTTACATTTCTAAAATACTTTAAGACTTCCAACCAATCAACCAATAAACTTTATTAAGCACTTATTCTATGCCAAGTTCTGTTTTTAGCTTTGTAGGTGCTCTTCTCACAACAGCCCTGGGAAACAGTAATCCAAGCATTATTATCATCCCAATTTTGTATATGAGGGGAAAAAAAAAAGGACACAGCGAATTACCAAAAGTCACTGAGTTAGTAAGCATGGGAAACAGGTTTTAAGCTCTGGGTCCAAATTCAATGCTCTTTTCAGAACACCATCCTACTTTTCTGATTCACTTGTGATTTTGAAGCCCTCCACTAAAGCTTCTTTGAGTGATACAAATATGACTGCTCTAGCCCTTCCATCACAGCATAGGCAGAAGGATACTTTGATAGAGTATTGTATACATTGTCAAATGCCATTTGTATCATATGTTTTTTTCTTAATTAACCCTTAAAGAATGGTTAACCTAGAAGGGTGAGTGGGAAATGCCAAAGCCACAAAGACAAAAAAGCCTCAATAAAATATATTTTTAAATAAAACCTTAAAAAAAGACAAGACATGTTTCTTTTCCCTTTACATGAAGAAAGTTGGGTTTGGGGGCGGCCAGGTAGCACAGTGAGTAAGAGCACCGGCTCCAGTGTCAGAACGACCTGGAGATCAAATCCCGGGCTCAGACACTTAGCACCCACCCAGAAACACCTGGCCGTGTAACCTTGAGCAAGTTACTTAACCCCCAATTGCTTAGGGGCGGCCAGGTGGCTCAGCGAGTAAGAGCACTGGCTCCAGTGTCGGGACGACCTGGAGAACGAATCTCGGCCTCAGACACTCAGCACCACACCCAGAAATAACTGGCCGTGTAACCTTGAGCAAGTTACTTAACCCTGATTGCTTAAAAAAAAAAAAAAAAAGAAAGTTGGGTTTGTTTAAAGAGTTGGGTTTGTTTCTTTCCTTCAAACATGTGGGAAGTAAGACCAAGTTGTCTCAGTGTAGAAAAGAAGAAACAGAAGGAAGAGATAGAAGGCAAAGGAGGAGAGAAAAGAAGGAGGAGAATAGGAGGAAAAACAACAAGAAGAAAAAAAGTGCAGAGAAAAGTTGGAGAAGAAAAAGGAGAAAATGAAGGAAAAGGAAGGGAAAGAGGGAGAAAAAGATAAGGGAGAGAAAAGAGATAAGAAACAAAAGAAAGAGAAGATTTAAGAGCAATAGGCAAAAAGAAAAGAGAAGGAGAAAAAGGAGAAAGATATGAAAGTCAGACAAAGAGCATTTATTAAGTACCTACTATGTACCAGGCATGGTGCTAAGCACTGGAATACAAAGAAAGACCAAAGACAGTGCCCCCTCTCTAGCTCACAATCCAATCGATGTGAGCAGGAGAAACAAGAGAAAGCAAGCTCCACTCCAGTTATTTCCTAAGATGAGTTGAAGGTAATTCCTTGTATTTTCTTTTTGGAGGGCAATTAGGGTTAAGCGACTTGCCCAAGGTCACATGGCTAGTTTTTGTTTTAAGTGTCTGAGGCCAGATTTAAACTCAGGTCCTCCTGACTCCAGGGACACCTAGCCACCCCTGTTGTAGGTAATTCTTATGTTCTACAAAGCCTCTTTATAAATTGTATTAGAAATTCCATGAGGAAATTTAGGTTCTAGTAACATCTTCCCCTTGAAAATATTGTTACACACTTCTATCTTCCAAATGTTACTGATTTTTCTCTTTGTGGACATTCCCTTCACTGATGCAGATCATGATCTCCTCTACCAAGGATGGAACTGCATGAGCCGATATAGCTCAAAAATTATCTTCTCGATGGCCTAACTTCTTGGGAAGGGCTTCTATATTCTTAGTTAGGCAGGTCATTGTATGACAATCAGTCAGTCAGCAAGTATTTATTAAGTGCTTATTTTGGGCCATGCATGGAGCTAAGTGTCAGGGATGCAAAAAGAAAAAACAAAAAACCACAATGCTTGTCCTCCAAGAAAATAATAGAGGAGACTCTAGGTCCATACAATCTGTACAGAGAGTATTTTAAGATGTGAGAGGGAAAGGCATTGGGGTGGGGTGGGGAGCACCCAGGAAAAGGCACCTGCAGAAGGGAGGATTTGACCCGAATTTGGAAGGAAGCTAGAAGGTAAAGGTGAAGGGAGGCAGGCACAGTGGACAGCCATGAAGTCTATCACTGGACCATGCTTGGAGATTTCCCAGCTTCCTGGGACCTGCCCGCATTTGTACTGGCATAGCCTTTGAGATTCCAGATTCACCTCCAGGCCACAATCAAACATCAAAGAAAAATTTTAATGAAAGATGACATTGAGCATTTATTACATGTGGAAATTTTGAAGAATGAGAATTAGTTTCATTGTTCCAGTTTCCCTCCCCTACTAATACATGTGGCTATTCTAAATTTCCAGACTTCCTAGGTCCCATCAGTGTTATTCAAGGCCAAATGTAGAACCCAAAAGTTTGGAAAACATTGCTTTGGTCACATGTACTTGGGATTTGTCTTTCAGGAAAATGTCAACGGGTAGCTCAATTCAACTTAACTAAACAGACATTTATTGAAAACCTACTATAGTATTTGACATGAACATTGCTAGATACCAGAGACACAATGGAACAAATGAAACAGGCCCTGCCCTCAAGTTCTATTGGAACTCACCATTTGGTGTTTGGGTTTAGGACCATTCCATGATCTTGGAGAAATTTGTTTATTATAGTCATTTTTTCTTTAAACTTAGGTTCCTGGCTCACAGATTCCTGAAGGCAGAGCAGATTTGGGCTTCTGAAAGAGGTTTATACCTCAGGGATAGGGTACAATGTGACTCACTCACTACCTTCTTCCTACACACTGTCTAGGGAATTATGCCTGTCACGGTTTGGTGAAATGTAGTAGGATACTGATTTCCATAGCTAACACATGGGAAAAACAAAAGGTTAGAGTGGGCAGAGCATGACCTAGGGTGTACTATGGGAGGTCATCATTCTGGAATGTGTTGAAATAGGACCAGAACCACTGGGGAGAGGGTAGTTTTCAGTGGGAGGCATAGCAATAGCAGAAGATAAGTAATATTTGTTAATTGTTTTTTAATTTGTTAATTGTAATTGTTTCTATTCCAGGATGCATTATTGATTCTCTTGGATTTTCTCTGCCATGTTATAGGTATCTCTTCACTTTGGAAGCTCACTCCTCCCTAGACTTTACACAATGGATGGACCCTGTACCCCTTCAGCCTTTCCCTCTGATTGACTGGTTCCTCCCAGAAAGCCCATTTGAGGGAGAGTGATCAGGCCAGTGTTGTCTTCATTCCTTTCCATGATGAACTCTGGATTTTCCTCCTTCCCCTTTCTTCTACCAGATTCCTTTTATGTGTTGTCTTCATTAGAATGTAAGCTCCTCAGGGGCAGAATCAAGATGGCGGAGTAGAGACAGGACTTCCTTGGGGCTCTGGCTCCCACATCCTCCAATTCATGTAAAAGGTGACTCTGAACAAACTTTGGAGCTACAGAACCCAGAAAATGACACAGAAAACCTAAGCTCTCACTGAGGACAGCTCAGCAGGCTGGCAGGGTGCTCTGGGAACCGAGCCCAGCCCTGCTTGAGCTGGAGGTTTTAGCCCCAGGGTGGCCTGACCAGCCACTGGCTGGAGGGACTTCACATCACCAGCAGCTATAGCAGTTTCCAGAATTATCAACCCATAGATGCTAAGGACAAAGTGAGAGGTCAGTGTAGTGTGGACTTTGGGATCCAGTAGTTTGTGAGTGTGGTTGGCCTTTGCTCCAGGGGCAAGAAGTCACTGAAACACCGTGGCTGTGCCACTGCCACCATGTGGCAGCTTCAGCTCCTGGCCTGCAGAGTGTAGGGGGACCAAGTGACAAGTATGAGGGGTAATAGTGCTTGCTTTAACCTGCTTAGATATGGATTGCAGTCTAGGGTGGAGGTCCTGGGGTGTGTGACCAGCTTGCCAGAGTGTGCGGAGGTTTCAGAAAGGGCACCCAACTAATACCTTTGGCAGCTGAGAAAACCCCAGTGAATGGGATGAAGCTCTCCTGTCTGGCAGCAGAGGCCTATTGTGGAATAAAACCCAAAAGTCAAGTAATTGAGTGGCAACATGAACAAATGAGAGAAGCAAAGCCAACAGAGCCATCCAAATTTACATTTGTATTTTGGGGACAAAAAGGATGAAAGTATGGAATGGGAGGAAGATAATGAAGTCAGAACTCCTGCACCAAAAGCTTCCAAGAAAAATACAAGCTGGTTACAGGCCACAGAGGACCTTAAAAAGGATTTTGAAAACCAAATAAGAGAAGTGGAAGAAAAACTGGTAAAAGAAATGAGAACGATGCAAGAAAATTATGAAATGAGAGTCAACAACCTGACTGAAGAAAATAACACCTTAAAAAATAGACTAACTCAGATGGCAAAGGAGGTTCAAAAAGCCAATGAGGAGAAGACTGTCTTAAAAAACTGAATTTACCAGATGGAAAAAGAATCTCAAAAGCTCACCAAAGAGAATCCTTCCTTCAGAATTAGATTGGAGCAAATGGAAGCTAGTGACTTTATGAGAAATCAAGATACTATTAAACAGATCCAAACAAATGAAAGAATAGAAGGCAATGTGAAATATCTCATGGGAAAAGCCACTGACCTAGAAAATAGATCCAGGAGAGAGAATTTTAAAATTATTGGACTACCTGAAAGCCATGATCAAAAAAAGAACCTAGAAATCATCCTTCAAGAAATTCTCAAGGAAAATTACCCTGATGTTTTAGAACCAGAGGGAAAAATAGAGGTTGAAAGAATCCACCAATCACCTCTTGAAAAAGATCCCCCCAAAAAACTCCTAGGAATATTATAACCAGGTTCTGGAACTCCCAGATCAAGGAGAAAATATTACAAGCAGCCAGAATATTGTGGAATATTGTGGAAACACAATCAGGATAACCCAGGATCTGGCACTGTGGGATCGAAGGGCTTGGAATATGATATTCCAGAGGTCAAAGGAGCTGGGATTAAAACCAAGAATCACCTACCCAGCAAAACCGAGTATCATGTTTCAGGGGAAAATATGGCTATTCAATAGAATAGGGAACTTTCAAGCATTCTTGATGAAAAAAACAGAGTTGAATAGAAAATTTGTCATTCAGATACAAGAAGCAATAGAAGCATGAGAAGGTAAACAGGGAAAAGAAATCATAAGGAACTTACCAAAGTTGAGCTATTTACATCCCTATGTGGAAAAACAATAACTGTAACTTATGAAACTTTTCTCAGTATGAGAATAGTTGAAGGGAATAGAAATGTACACACACACACACACACACACACACACACACATATATATCTATATAGGAGGGTATATGGGTGTACGAATACATATGTGAATGTGTGTATATATATATATATAGATATATATATGTGTGTGTGTGTGTGTGTGTGTGTGTGTACAGGTATACATAGATAGAGGGCACAGGGCCAATTGAATAGGAAGGGATGATACTTAAAAGGTGAATTTAAGAGGTGAGAGAGGAATATAATGAGAGGAGATGGGGAGAGACAGAATGGGGTAAACTATCTCCTATAGAAGAGACAAGGGAAAATGGTTACAATGGAGGGGAAGAACAGGAATGCAAAAGGGAATGGGTCAACCTTATTCTCATTGAATTTGGCTTAGGAAGGGAATAACATACACACTCAATAGGTTATCTCACCCTACAGGAGAGAAGAGGGGAAGGGCATGAGAGGGGGAATATGGAAGGGAAGGCAAGCTGGGGGGAGGGAAGTTGGAAGCATCCACTTTTAAAAAGGGACAGGATCAAAGTAGAGAATAGAACAAGTGGGAGGTGGGATAGGAGGGAGGGAAATATAATCATTCTTTTACAATATATCCACTATGGAAATGTTTTGCATAGCTACACATTTACAATCTATTGAATTGCTTATATTCCCATTAAAGGCAGGTGACAAGGGAGGAAGGGAATGAATCTGGAATTAAAAGCTTTAAAATCAAATCACACACATACACACACACACACACACACACACACACAGAATGTAAGCTCCTTGAGGTCGGGGACTGTCTTTCTTTTTGCTTGTATTTGCATTCCCAGGATTTAACCCATTGTCTGACACACAGTAAATGCTTACTAAATGTTTGTTGAATTGACTGAAAACTTCATCTTTTCAGGGAACATTGACCTCAAAGTTCCCCAGGGAAGAACACCTTGGATGAGTACTGTCTCTGGGGCAGAAGGGAAACAGACTGCTGCAGAAATGCTCCAAGTGAGGGAGCAGTAGAGAAGCCCTCAACCATAAGGCATTTCTGTGCATGCGGACACTGAAGGAGAAAGATTATGTAACTGAAAGATGGCAAAGGAAAGGGCTCTCCTGCAGGTGTGCTAGTGGGTGCCTTTAAAGCTCCCTTTGAGAATCAGCAGAGCTGAGCCAGCACTCCGCTGGGATCATTCCTTCACTGGGGCACTCATGGAACTGGAAATAAAGCTGCACCAGATGTTTGCATCACAAGGTCTCTCAGTTTCTCTGTATTTCCAGGGGTTGCAGAGGCAAGGGGACAACTTTAGTCAAATCACAAGCCTTTATTAAGGGCCGACTATGTGTCAGCCACTATGCTGAGCATTGAAACACAAAGAAAATTAAAAATAAAAATAAGCAGTATCTGCTTTCTAGAAGCTCACAGGCTAATGGACTTGATAACATGCAAACAACTATATACAAACAAGATATAAGCAGGAGACGCTGGGGATAATCACCAGAGGGAGATCAGGAAAATCTTCCTGTAGGAGTAAGTTCTTCCCTAAAGGGGAGTGCGGCTAATAGCGTGAAAATAATAATTACATTTGCTTTTCGAAGCACTTTCATAGCCAATGTCTCAGGGGACCCACTCAACAAGCCGAGAAAGAGAAATCCTCTTCTTCATTCATCCTCATGCAAGGAAAACTTAGCTTCTAAAAGTTCTCAGTCCTAGGATTTCTGCCCCCCAGCCACCAAGAAGTTTTATGGAGTTTTAGATATCAAGCTGAAACTCGCTCAAACTGAAAAAGGCTTTGGACTCTTAGGAATCATCTCTCTCTAGCACAAGTCATTTTCTTTCCCAGAAGGTCTCTTGTACATCATTTAGTCTGCTCATTGTCTTTCTCTCCCCTCCAGAGAGGGTCTTGGCTCTCCCAGTAGACACACACAGTCATGCATACATGCATATGCACACGTGCATGTGCGAATACATACGTGCACACAACAAACACATACATGTGTATAGGATGTGTGTACATGTATATGTGCACCCATATATACATGCATAAACACATATACACATAAGTATATCACACTGTTTTATAGATAACATACTCATATAAATATATGCATCTATATGTACATATAAATGCATGTATACATTTAAATGTCTGTATATGTATGTGTGTATATATATATGTATTGAGACAAAAGACAAAGAGTGAGAGATACAGGAAAGAGAGGTCATTGTTGGGTTGAGATGAAATAAAACCTCTTCTTACAAGTTGAACACTTGCTTCTTAGGCAGTTACAGGGTTACCGTTGCATAGGCGCAGACCCCAACTTGGCCAAGGAAATTAGCAATGGGCGTACCACACAAAATGTTTAAGTTGAAGCTCATTTTAATTAAGCCTCTGAGAGCCCCAGGTGTTTATCCAAAGCTTAACTGATCCTGAACTCTTGGAACCACTTGTGTCTGCTAATGCCTGCAAGAACATGCTTCCCTTGGAAGATTTTGACTTCTGGTGCTTCCCTGGACTTTGCTTCACACTCCCTGCAGATCCTTTCAGAATGCCATGTGGCATATAGCAATGTGTCTGCGACTATGAAGGCCAAGTATTTCACAGACACAGCAAGTTTGAACTACCTAGTCTTCCTGCATAGGTCCATTTTGTGGTGGGTCTAACTTATTTTTTTTAATCATTCCACCATTTTGTTGTGGAATCATTTCAGTTACATACAACTCTTCTGGACTGGCTTTTCATGACCCCATTTTGAGGTTTTCTTGCCAAAGATACTGGAATGATTAGCCATTTCCTTCTCCAGCTCATGTTATAGATGAAAAACTGAGGCAAACAGGGTTACTTGACTTGCCCAGGGTCATACAGCTAGTAAATGTCTGAGACCAGGATTGAACTTATGAAGATGATTCTTCTTTGGTTCCAAGTCTGGTGCTCTATCCACTGTGCCTCGTAGCTGCCCTCATCCCACCATACAATAATAATAATAACTCAGTTAAACTGAGACTTGTTAAAAATCTTAGCTTAAAAGTGCCAGGGATACCCACTGTATTCAGGGCCATCTCCAGGTGTCCTGATTTATATTTCACCACTGGGCCCAGATGGCTCCAGAGGAGAAAGTGAGTCTGGGGACTTTGCACAACCCTCCCTCACTTAAATCCAATTCATTTGCATGTCCTGGCATCACCTCCCTGCTGTCATGGTCCTTTTGCAGAATGAAGGACAAACAATAACCATAATAACAACAATAGTAACAATAATGTTATTAAACTTTTCCATTTCCTCTCTGAATCAATGATCCTATGACTGTGTTCCAAATATCTTTATCCTTTACACAAGGTCCTATGTTTTTCTGACCAAGGGAAGGTGTGATAAGATGACCCTTTCCTCCTTGGTACAAAATGAGCTAATTTAGTATTAGCCACTGAATAGAAGAATATTTTTTCACTTATATCCTGCTGTAGGGGAGGGGTGTGTATGTGTGTGTGTGTGTGTGTGTGTGTGTGTGTGTGTATGTGTGTGCATGCGCGCATGCGGGCAGGCACTCACGTGCCTCTGAGACAATTCCTGAGAGGTTTGGGGATAGAGAGATAAGATAATTCATCAGACTGAAAGGGGGGGGCCTTGGTGCAGACAGCAGATCCAGGGAAAGATTTCAGCCTTTTTTGGGTATAGTCTGTGAATGTTATCTTAGCTATGCTTTAGAGCCAGGCTAGTCCTGGAAAGAGAACCTTGGTGGAAGATGTGTGTAGTTGGGGATAGTAGAGTAGGAAAAGGTTGCCAATGAGGATGAAGCAAAGGCCTGGGACCCTTGCTGAAAGCTTCCTGGCCATACAAAGTAGTTGGCTAATTTGCAGTGGCTATATCATGTCCATAAATGGTCAAAGTAAAGTATGTTCAAGGTAAAGTATAAGTGTGTTCAAGGTAAGGTATAAGTATGTTCAGAGTAAAGAAGAATTATTTCAAAAGAGAGAGAGAGTACCAAGAATTAGAAGGGAGGAAGGGAAGAGAAGGAAGGGCCATGGGTAGGTTACTATTTAACTATACTGTGAAGAAAGTAAAGGATCTTTTGAGAAAGAGGTTGGGAGGGGGCATATCCAACACATAGAAAAGCACAGAGATAGGAAATAAAATGTAGAAACAATTGGCCAGTGTAGCAGCAAGCACCCCAGTGTCCCCAGGGTGGCTGGCAGCACAGGTTCTTGGATCTGCTTTGATAAAGGAAAGCGACTCAAAATTGGTTAACAAGCTTACTTTAATCAAACATATATCATTTACCTTGTTCAGGGGAAAAAGGTCAGCACCCTGAACTTCAGAGTATACAGGCAGAATTATCAAGACAGAGAAACAGATCAAGTAGACTGATTTCCAAACTGTCCAACCATTACATCCATACCAAATCAACATCTGGGTTTTTCAAAGACGGGGGCTCTGAACAATGGCTTCCCAGAGTTTCATCTGATCAAATCACAGAACACTACTCAAAGTGAGCCCCAAAACAAAGCTACACATCAGGGCTTATATAGTCTTCTCCTGGCTCAGAGAATGTAACAACCTTATTGACTCACTGGCCAATCAAAAAGTATCTACTGAAAAACAAGCCTCCCACCCCAGGCTCCAGGAGCACTTTAGCCTAGGGGCAGGGAAGATCTTAAAAATTTACATTCCCATTATAGCCAGTCAGCTTGACTAGCATAGACCTGAATGAAGGGGTATAATAGGAAATAAGAATGTAAACACAAGTGGGATCCAGACTTGGATGGGCCTTAAAAACAAGGCTGAGGGTTTTGTAGTTTATTCTAGAGGTAATAGTCACTAAAGATTTTTTGTTGAGATTAACGAGGGTGTGAGGTAGGGTGATAAACATGTCTTACAAATATCAATTTTGCATCTTTATGAAGGATGGACTGAATAGGGATGAGACAGTGAGGAAGGGGACCAATTAGGAGGTAAATATAATATTCTGGGTTAGAGCTGATGAGGGCTTGTACAAGGGGTGGTGGCCATGTGACTGAAGAGAAGGGTGCTGATTCAGGAGGTGTCACGGAGGTATGAAAGACAAGACTTGGCTACTGATGGTATGTGGGGAGTGAGGGAGAGGGAAGAGTCAAGAAGATACATTGACCTAAGTAGAGATGATACATGGATTCAGTCAGTCAGCAAGAGTTTATCTAGCGTTTACTATGTACTACGCTGGGGATACCAAGAAAAAAACAAAAATAGCCCCTGAACTCAAGGAACTTACCTTCTAAGGGGGAAGACCACATGTACTTTCATAAAGTTTAGCCATAAGATACCAAAGGGATTGTGCTAATCAAATTAAACCATTTGATAAAATAATCTTTTGTTAATTACTTGCTATCTTTAAGGTTGTATACTTCTCTCCAAGTGTACATTCTTGATCGAGTTATCTGTAACTGGTAAATTTGCTTACCTCCAATGAGTGCATTTGAAAGGGTACTATTTTTCACTCAAATAGACATCAGTTCATAGTCCAATGTTACTGTGTCATTCATAGCGATTTGCAGTCTTGGGCTATACTAGTTCATTCATAGATTTTTTTTTTTGGGGGGGGGGTTGTTGACCCTCTCAGGATGAGACACAAGGTGGGGACTTGGACTGGTGGTGGCACTCATGATTACATGTCATTTTGTGTCCTTATTACTGGGTGTTTGATATAAATACATGGTGTTGGGTAAGTTCCTTGAGTATGAAATATGTCTGGGCCTCTTGGATTTATAACTAGATTTTAAAAGTGGTAAGCATCATGGTATCCAGAGAGGACTGGGTCTAGATACCAGTACAGGCCAGCAACAATCATAGAAGCTAATTCAACCAAAATAAAAACCCAGTCATTACTTGTAAATCTGCTTAACTCAACTAGAACCTAGAGAACCTGCCTCTAGTAAAGAAAAGAGTGGGGTTTGAAGCCCTTGTGCGTCAAGGAGGTCATAGAATGTTAAAACTGTGAGTGGTATTAGAAATCATCTTGTCCAAGGTCCTCATTTTACAATGGAGGAAACTGAGACATATTGAAAGGAAGTGCCTTATTCTATGGGACTCTGGGGCTGAGATATTAATTTTCATCTTATCTTGCCCAGAACCAGGTCACTTGGACATATCCTTGCCATTTCTAAGTCATGCTATAGGGGTCTATCCTGACCATCTTACTCACCAACTCTAGCTCCCCTTTATGAATATAGGTACAGAACTGGGAAACCCCTGGGCCTGGAGTCAGGAAGATCTGAGTTCAAATTGTTCTTTGATGAATAAGATTGTAGGTTGTAGAGCTGGAACTGTAAGGGACCTCCAACCCCAACCTTCTTTCCTTTTTCCAATGAGGAAACTGAGGCTTAGAGGTAAAGAGGTCCAAGATCACATAGGCAGTGATAGAATGCATCTTTCTATGCAAGTCTTCTGGTTCAAAGTCCATGGCTCATTCCACTATATGATATTGCCCTCCAACATCAGCATTGACTGTTAGGACCATGACAATGTAGGGCTGATGACACCTTTGAGACCTTCTGGTTGAAGGTCTCAAACGGGGTATAAGATAAATGAAGAGAGATTTCTCTTAATACCAGAAGAAAGTATTTAAGGAATGGGTTTCTGTGCACAAATGTGCAGCAATGAAGGAAAAATAAAGGGTTCCCTGGGCACACTAGAGATTTGGGGCCATAACCTTCTGTGTTGCTCAGCTACTTTTCAGTGAACCCTCCCTTCATGACCTTATCTGGGGTTTTTTTTTGGCAATGATATTGGACTGGTTTGCCATTTCCTTCTTCAGCTCATTTCACAGATGAGGAAATTGAGGCAAACAGGGTCACACAGCTAGTAAGTGTCTAAGGGCCAAATTTAAACTTATGAAGAGGAGTCTTCCTGAGTTCAAGCATAGAGCTCTGTCCACTCTACCAACCAGCTGCCCATAACCTTCCATAAGGAGTCAGAAATAGGAACTGAAAGAGCACTAAACTTAGAAACAGGGTACTCAGGTTCAGAGCCTGGCTCTGCACCTTACACCCTGTATGACCTTGGAAAGTTATTTTCCTTCTTTAAATCCCAATTTCCTTTTACGAAAAATGAGGAAGTTGGATAAGTTTCCCCTCATTAAGATACAACTAATACAAGACACAAAGGCTGAATTGATGATCAAACTCACTCCACTCCTGCCCTAATTATTCCTTTCTGCTTCTACTCCTTGCTTTGGGGAGAGGCACAGAATTGGTCTCTTTTGGTATAAAAGGACTGGGTCTGCGATAGCGTTTCTTGTCCCTTTAGGCCATTGTTCACACTTTAGAACTAGGCTGTTGCAACAGAAAGAATATCAGACTTGAAATCAGACTACCTAACTTTGAATCCTAGCTTTCCCCTAACAGGACCTAGGACAAGATACTCACCTTTCCATGTATCAGTTTCCCCATCTGAAAAATGAAGGAAGGGGTTTAAATCCAGTACCTCTAAGGACCCTTCTAGTACTGACAGCCAGCAATTCTAGATAAGCATAAATCTGAACTTTCTATTTCCTGATGACCACAGCTCAGACCTTCTAATGGCTCAAAGTCTTGGTCTCTCCCATGTACTTATTCCCCTTGCCAAAACTTTAAGAACTCTAGTCCAGACGGACATTCACAGTGATGTCCATCTGGACAAATTGGAGGTGATGCAGACATGAGAGATGGAGAGACTGGTGTTGTCTGAGTCAATAGGACAGAGGAAACCGATCCCATCATCCATCTTCTGCATCCTGTAGTGACATTCAGCTGCTTCTCTCTCATGTCGGCAATTTGGGGATGAGGGACTGCGCGCCTAATTGCTAGTGTTACCAGAGAGACAGGGTAATGGCTGGTGGTCTGAGCACAGCACTTGATGGCAGAAGCTGGCTCAGTCTAATTCTAAACTTCTCCGAAGTCCTTAGAAGGCTTCTTCATTTCTGGAAAGGCATAATGTTATAATGGATAGAGCACCAGACCTGGCATCAAGAATACATGAGTTCAAATCCCATCTCATATCTTTATCAACTATGGGACTTTAATCAAGCCACTTAATCCTCCCTGATTCTCAGTTTCCTGACCTGTAAAATAGGGATATTAACAGTAGCCACCACTCAGGGTTGTCCTGAGGATCAAATGAGAAAATGTGACCTCACTAATTAACCTCAAAGTGTTATATAAATGTTAGCCATTATTATTACTACTGTTGTTTTCATTTCTTAGTATATAAAATGAGGTGGATATAGGAGTTTCCCTTCTTTATGATTATCACAAGACTTACTCAATTAACATTTAACAATTAGAGTCTCAAAGTTACGAATTATATGTTATATAATCCATCTAAGCAGGAAGACCCTCATAAATTCATTACCTCTCTCATCCATTCTCTGCTTGAAGACATGATAGCTATTGTCAAATATTCTAAGGGCTGTCAGGTAGAAGAGGGAAATTCCTTTTTTTTTTTCTGCTTGATCCCCCCAGGGCTGGACTAGAAGTAGTGGAGAGAAGTTTCAAAGAGGTTTGATAAGGAAAAACTGTAAGGATTTAGCATCACTCCAAAGTAGAATAGCTTGCCTCTGATAGTCCTTGTCTGGACAATGGATGGCCACCACGCAGGGAAGTTACTAAAGGAATTTCTACTCAAGTCTAAGTTACACTAGATGAACTTCCAAGGTTTCTTTCAATTCTGAACCCTCTTGATGTCTCCTCCAATGATAGGGAGGGCCATAACCTCCTGAGGCAGCCCATTCTGCTATGGGACAGATCTTCTTATGTTTTTCCCCCTTTACATTGTTGCCTGCCACTAACCAAGGCAAAACAGGACAGGGAAAAGCCAAAGATGGGGGCTTAGTCGTGATTCACTGTAGGTCCTATTTGGCCTTTGGACAATCCTTGGGAACGTGCTTGCCCTTGCTGGGTTTTATAGGTTCATCAATCTAGAGTTGGAAGGAGAATTAAACTAATAAAATCAACTCTTTTTATAGGCGTATAAACTAAAGCCCAGAGGGAGGGAATGGACTTGCCCATGGGGGTCACACAGATAGAAAGCTGTTTTTGTTGTTGAGTCATTTCAGCTGTGTCCGACTTTTCCCCCATTTTCCGTCTTCTTGGAAAAGCTACTGGAGTGATTTTCCATTTCTTTGTCCCTCTCATTTTACAGATGAGGAAACTGAAGTAAACAGCGTTAAGGACTTGCCCAGGGTCATACAGCTAGGAAGCAGAAAAGCAGAAAATCAAACCTGGGTCCTTGACTCTAAACCTCATATTCTTTCCATTACACCATGATTTCCTTGCCTGTCAATGGATGATAATTCCATACTTATGTAGAGAATGATGAGCAGAAATGATTACAAAGCATGATGCAAGTATAAAAATAGTCATTGTCTTTTAAAAGGGAAATATGTACAGCTCAGGACGATTCTAGGTCTTCCCACTTTCTATAGTGAATAATAAGCTATTTAAGGATAAAATCCATCCCCCACTTCCCCTTCAACTGCAGCAGAGGTAACTGTACACATAATATATGTAGGTAACTAGTCCTTGACCCCTTATAGCCAATAATAATAGGTTGTATTTCTCTAGTACCTTAATTATTTACAAAAAAGGCAGGAGGGGGGAACCCAGTAAGATAGGCAGTACAAGTCATTATGCTATTTTATGGAGGAGGAAACTGAGATTCAGAGAAGTCAATTGTCTCAGAATCATAGATTTTGTGAGTTAGAAGACAGATATAGCGATCATCTAAGTCAACCCTTCATTTCACATGAGGGAGAGGTCAGGGCCCAGAGAAGGGAAATGACTTTTCCAAAGTCAAACAGGATCCAAATTTGAACCCAGTTCTTATGACTAGATCCAATGATTTCATTAATGATATTATAGACATTTCTTCAAACTGCTACCCAAGCAGGAATCTGGTCTTCTACCTCTCCCACAAGCAGTTAACTAATGTCCAATTGAGGTTAAATCAAGCCAAATCATCAAACATTTATTAAACACCTACTACGTACCAGGTACGGTGCTAAGCACTTGGGATACAAAGAAAAGGAAAAAAAACAAAAACAGTCCCTCCTCTCAAGAAGGTCATGGTTTAGCGGGGGAGACAAAACGTGAATGACTATGTAAAACAAGATATAAAGAGGAAAAAGCAGAGGGAATTTCAGAGAGATGGCACTCAAGCTATTTAAGGAAGACCAGGAAGAGCTCTCTGCAAAAGGTGAGTTTCTAGCTGACGACCTCCAGGGATGGGAAACTCAGTATTGCTGGAAGAAGCCCATATTACTTTTGGACAGCTCTAATGATTTGGTTTGTTTATATAGAACTGACTTCTTCCCCTCCTATTAACTTTCACTTATTATTTCTACTATTTCTATTGCTTCTCTGGGAGCAAGCAGGACAAGGGACTTACTCAAGGTCACACAAATAGTAATTGACTGAGCTAGGTCTAGAAGCCATTTTCTTTGATACCAACACCTGGATTCTGTCTACTTTCCCCCAAGTCCAGGACTCTGTCTACTTTCCCCCTACTGCTTTCAATAAAAAAACAAAAACCAATGAAAAATAGCTAGAAAAAAGGATCCTTGAGATGAATAACTGTGAAGTCCTTCCTAAGCTTCTGCTAAATAGTAATTAAAATAGGAAGACCATGCAAAGAACTTACTTCAAAATCTCAAACATGATCTGCCTACTGATGGGAAGTATACTTGAAGCATAATAATACAGAAGCAAGATGAGAAAAAAAAAATCAATGGAATGAACTAGATTTTGAAAAGAGAAATAAAGTCTACCTTAGCTCTCACCATATATCACAAGGCTCTTTCAGCATTCATTGACAACTATGTTCTGAGGGTAGGAGGCAGGATTCTTACTGGGACTGAGAGCCAATCCATCTCCATTACAAATTAACCTTGTGAGTCAGAGAACTACTCTCCTCCTCTTCCCAGCTCTAGTTTTCCCGAAATGGAAAATGATGAGGGTTGGGGATGGGTAGGTAGATTCCTTCTAGATCTGAAATTCCATGGCCAAGCCTACTCTCCACACTTGGGCAGTTGCCAAAGTTGCCTAAGACAGATAAGCCAGACTTGCCCTCTCCTGAACCTTTCCCCCCTCATCCTTTATTCGCCTGCTAGATTACCTCAGTTGCCAATTCCTATGAAATCTTTTTCCATCACATCTTTGACATCTAAGTTCTTCTCTCCCCTTACCCCACTCCACCACTCATCGCTCATTGCCCAGACTTTGGTAGAAGTCTCCAGCCTTCTGGCCTCCAGTCTTTCTCAATTTCAACCTTATCCTTTTAGGACACAAAATGCGATCTCCCCAAGGCACACAACTGGCCATTTAACTTTCCCCCTAGAAAATCTACAAAACCAGGTAACCTACTTGGGAGCAGACCGAAGTAGATTAAAATGTAAATGGAAAGTATTTAACAAAACAAATAAAAATACAATAAACCATAGATAAAGTTACATTTTTAAACTAAGTCAATAGACAGCGAGTAGGGATTAGCAGCCACTGTTTTTATTTGAGTTAAACACAGTGACCTGTGGGATTAAATACAAACTACACAGTTTAGTGCTTAAGGCCTTTACCCTATGACTCCAAGCTACCTTTGCAGCTTTCTCTCATGTTACTTTTATTTATATACTCTATGTTTCCACCCAACCAGATTATTAGATGTTCCTCCATCTCAGTCTGCCCTTTCCTATTAAGGTAGTCATCATGTTTGGAATTTACTCCATTGTCATCTCCACCTGTTAAAATTGAAAGAACTGAATGATATAGTGGATAGAGAGCTGGTCAAGAAGATCTGAGTTCAAATGTAACCTCAGATACTAGCTGCATGACCTTGGGCTAGTCATTTAACCCTGTTTGCCTCCATTTCCTCAATCATAAAATGTGTGGATCGATTGAGATAAGATTTGTTTAAAAACAACAAAAAGCATTAACAGTACCTGGCCCATAGGAGGAGTTACTCAGTGCTTATTGCCTTCCTTAAAACCTTCTTCTTCTTTTAAGGGCTAGCTTCAAGGAGGATTGTCCTTCAACCTTTCTCAACTTTCCTTAGTTCTTTTCATCTCATTCTCTCCTTTGCTCATACTACCCCCTCTGATATTATGCTTATTTCAATATATTGTCATAGCCTGCATTGTTATTCTGTTGTGTCCAACTCTTGGTGACTCCATTTTGGTGTTTTCTTGGCAAAGATACTGAAGCAGTTTGCCATTTCCTTCTCCAGCTCATTTGATGGATGAGGAAACTGAGGCAAACAGGGTTAAGTGACTTGCCCAGGGTCATGAAGCAAGTAAGTGTCTGAAGCCACATTTGAACTCAGGAAGATGAGCCTTCTGATGGGAGCCCTGGCTTTTATCCATTGGGCCACCTAGCTAGTCATCATATGATAACTATTTACATTGTAATTCCTTGGGGGAAGAAATGTAGTTGTTTTCCATTTTTGTATCCCCAGGGCTGAGCATGGGGCCTTTCATACAGTAAGTGCTTAATACTTGTTTGCTGTTAAACTGAAAACAGATGCAGGCAGATGTCTGGGCCCAGAGTAACAGTGAGCAGAACAGCAGCAGTTGGGGGTCGGAAGCCAATCCCAGATTCCCATTGAGTTTAATGTTAGCACAGTCAGTGAGGCAGGGAAGTTGGGCTGTGAGGCAGGAAGGAAGCAGCTGTTGTCAATAGTCCTAATGAGGACACTACCTTCTCTCTTCCTTTGATACTGCCTATAGGCAGCATATTTAAAAACAAACAAAAAAGGGAGCACTGAGCTCTCTGGATTGGTGTATCCTAACCCGACCCATATACTGTGGCTGGAGAGGCCATTGTGTTGGGAGAAGAGAGAACAATAAAGCCAGGTGTGAGCTGCGAATACTTTGTGGAACAACAGTGTGGTTTTGGGAAGTCTAATCACCTAGATGATTTTCCCTATGTATCTGTGTTTGTAATTTTTTGTGTTGAATAAGTCCCTGGAAAAGGCTAATGTGATGCTTTGGCATAGGCTATAAGCTGCCTGAGGTCTCAGTCTGAGAGTTCACCAAACAGATTAACAGCAGACCCAAGGTCTATTATTATATCCTCAATATCTTCTGAGCCCTTTCCTATTCTCTCTCTCTCTCTCTCTCTCTCTCTCTCTCTCTCTCTCTCTGCTTTTTGGAGGGAGGAAGGTAGGGCAATTGGGGTGAAGTGACTTGCCCAAGGTCACACAGTCAATTTTTCCATAAGCATCTGAGGCCAGATTTGAACTCAGTCTTCCTGATTCCAGGGCCACTGCTCTATTCAATGCACCACCTAGCCGCCCCCATTCTCTTAAATGGGGCTTTGGCAGAGGTCATGGCATATTGGTTTCAGAATCCCATGAGTAGGCAGCTGGGTTTTTGGCCCTTCCTGATCCATCATCTGTTCTGAGGATGGCCTTTCCCTGACTGGCAGTGAGATGGGAGTACCAGGTTCTATGTTAATAAGGTGAAAACATTTGGCAAAAGGAGTAGTCTTACAGAATGCTTTGTACAGTGCCTGGGAAGGTGTTCTGTCTTTCAACAATCTTTTAGTCTATGATATCCCTAAATACTTTGCAAGGGACTAGGGGCAGATACGTGTAGGGAGACCCCTTGCACTGCAGTTAGAAGGTATATAACAAGAGCAGCTCTATATGCAGACAAAGCAGGTGTCCTTTATGATATTTGGATTTCAGAGCTGCAGGTGAAATGTTTTCCACACAAAATTATTTCCAGTGCTCTATCATGACTTCTAACAATTTTCATCATTGAGAATTCATTCCCTTGGGTTAAAGCCTTAGTTTGCCAATCAATCTTCTTTTAAAAATACAAAGAATTCTAGAAGGGGAAAAGACCAGGCTAACAATTTGAAAATCTAGGTTTTGGTTGAGTCTCAGTCACTTAATTTCCTATTGTGGGGCTGGGAACAAAAACATATTCTCTGAAAGTAGGTGTCTCATCTTTAAAATGGGTATAGTAATCCCTTCTTTGTATGCCTGTTAGCATTCAAAGTACTCTAAGCCATTAGTATACATTATAATTATTATTTCATTAAGGGTTAGAGAAGCTGCTGAAAGCAGTCTGGTATTGACTAATACGTTTTGATGACCAGATTTGGTGGAGAGAAGATTAGCATAAGGGGAATAAGCATTTATACAGAACCTACTATGGGCCAGGGACTGTGCTAAGTGCTTTAATTTTTTTTTTCTTTAAACAAACATTATTTCATTTGATCCTCACAATAACTCTTGAGAGGTTAGTGACATTGTTACCCCCATTTCACACCTGAGGAAACTGAGGCAAAGAGAGGTTAAGGGACCTGCCCAAGGTCACCCAGCTAATGTTTGAGAACAGATTTGAAATTTGATTCTCCTGATTCCAGGTCCAGTGCTCTATTCACTGTACCACCGGCTGCCTTTAGTAGGGATAGTGGGAAAGAAGGAGGGAAAAGGGTGCTATCCAAGGAGAGTAAGAGTGGAAGGGGTGAAGTCCTGAAGTGAGGAAGGTCTAGGGGCATAGTGTAGTCACTAAAAAAGAAACAGAGAGCTGAGACTCACTAGAGATTCTGATGACAAGCCTCATTTGTTTCATCTTTTTGCTGAAGGCTGACTCGGTGTTGTAACTTCCATATAGACCCAAGGAGAGAATTAAACATAATATATAATATAACCCAATATAGACCTTGCTTCTCCCTAATAATTTTCATTTCCTAAGATTGAACCTGTGAAGGGCAACTAGGTGGTGAAGTAGATAGAGTATTGACCCTGATATCAGGAGGTCCTGAATTCAAATCCAGCCTCAGATGCTTGACACTTAGTAACTGTGTGACCCTGGGAAAGTCACTTAACCCCAACTGCCTCACCAAAAAAAAAACAAAACCAAACCCAAAACACCCCAAAAATGATTCAACCTGTGGTTCCAATCAAATCATTTTGGTCCACTTTCTGTTTTCCAAACTATTACCTGATGCTTGCTCATTTTCATCTACAAGATTTACTTCTCATTGAAGAAAATGAAATACCCTACAGATCTTAGTCCTCATTAGGGGATATTGATTATTAGCAGGCCATGATGTTTTATGGTATGAGACCCTCATCTGGCACCTGGTAGAAAGGATTTGGGCACATCATGTGTAAGGATCTCCAATACTGAATTGTGGCTGGACCAAAGGGAAACAGCAGCAAGAAGGTTCTAAGTTATAATCTAACAGGCTCCTATTCTGATATGGGAGTCCATCATACAAGTCAGTGATGCTATGTTCTTTTTAAGAAAAGAGCTGGAAGTTTTTTGGTTTTTGTTTCTTGGAGAATAGATATAGACAGCATGAAGGAAGGAATACATTCACAGGGGTGGGGATCCTGCAGTGATTTGTTCTGTGAAGTTTAGATTCAGTCAGAGGGCCTAACTTGAGGACCTAGAGGGCCACATGTGACCTTGAGGTCAAAGGTTCCCCACTCCTGTAGCAGAGCATCCTACCTCCTCCCCAGTCCTAAACATCAGACACTAAAATAGTATCTCTTTCTCCTCGGTCAGGTTATGAGAAGTATTGTTCCTCCCCCTCCCCCAAATCAGTTGCTTTTTCTAATTTCCCTATTTCTTTCTGTGGCAATACTTCTTCAGCCAATCTCCTAGGTTTGAATCCTTAAAGGATGAAGGGCTTCTTTCATTCTTACCTTTCACATTCAACCAGTCATCAGGTCCTTCTGAAATATCCTGAACACCGATTCTTTCTTCTTTGCCACCACCCCATTTTAGAATATCATTCTCATCTACTTGGACATATGTGTGTTATGCATACATAAAACATGTGTGTATATTTGTACACATATATACATGCACACATATAACATATGTATATATGTAACTATTTCAATACAGTTGGTTTCTTTTGTAATCTTAAATATTTTACTTTATGCACTTAAAATATTATTAAGAAAAAGGAGCCCGAGGTTTCACCAGACTGCCAAAGGGACACGAAGTCAAAAAAGTTTTTAAAAACTGAAACCCTGTTCTAGACTGACTGTCCTTGTATCCAAATCCTCCTCAAAATCCTTTAGTGGCTCCCTATTACCTAGAGTCTAATTTAAGTAGCTATAACTGGCATTCAAGGCCCTTCAATTTGGCAAGATAGGATTGTGCCATTACTCTTTAAATGAGGGCTCTTTGCTTTTTTCCCAGAAAGTCAGAATCAAGAAACACAGACATAGAAAGAGTTAACAATGCCCTTTAATAATAAACTTTCAGAGAAGCTTTAGCCCTGGCAGAGACCCAAAAGCTGAGGGGAAGAGAGAGCAAAGGGGAAAGACAGAAAGGTTGGGAAAGGGAACTTAGAAAGGCCTTGTATCATCCAGGAGTTTACTGAGTTAATAAAGTTATCAAACAAAAAAAAAATTGAAGACTTAGAGACAGACAGGAAAACAGAAGAAAAGCTTGAGTCCTGCCCTCTCTGCCTTTAGGCTGTGAGAGCCAGAGCAGTGTGGTGTATACAAGCAAGATCACAGGCCTGGCTGGCCTGGGCCGGGCTGGGACTTAAGGGAACCAGGCAGGTTCTGGTTTGGGCCCTTCCACTAACTTGGAAAGATGGTGGGTGGGCCTTTCATTCTCTGGGCCTCCATTTCCTCATCAATGAAATAGGAAAAGGGAAGGTCAGGTGGTTGGTCCAACCATTTCAAGACTGTTGCTAAGTTCTTTTCTAGTTTAAATAATAGCAAAATAATAACTAGAGCAGATTCCTCTTCTCTGAACCTTTTTTCCCATCTGTAAAATGAGAGCAGGTGGTGGGTCAAATAGTGTTTAACATCTTTGTGAGGCAGTCTATAAGTATTTATCAAGTGGCATAGACAAAATCAGGGCAAGCCCCCCAACTGGCCTCAGTGTATGGGTGGGGTAAGGATGGGAGTGGATTAGAATAGATCATCTCCTAAGTACTATCCCAGCTTTAAGAGTCCGTGAGAATCAGAACTAGGGTAAAAGCCTTTCCTCTGGTCTCAGTGTTTTCATCTGTAAAATGGGGGGAAGAAAAGGGTTGCTCTAGGGATGCTGAAAGGCCTGAGAGTCAGAACAAGAGCAAGCACTCTAAACAGAATGGGCCTGACAAAATGAGCTGGGCCCTTAGGGTCCACAGTACCGGGGCCTCTGGCTCAGGCCCTGCTGCTTTAGCTTCTCTTGTAAAAACTTGGCCTTTTTTTCGAATCCCCAGGGTGAGGAACGGCCACAGCCCAGTCTGCAGGGATCGGGGAGCAGGCCAAGAGCGGGGTGGGGCTTGGCGAAGCCCTTGTCGGTCATTGGGCAGCCTGCTCAGCAACAGCCGGACAGGGGCCAATGGGAGGTGTGCACGGCTGGGCCCAGAGCCAGGGGGCCCAAGGCTGCTTCTCCCTGCCAAGAAAACAAACAAGGGCGCTTTTGGAGACGCTGGAGTTCAAGTTTCTCTCCTCCTTTTGCAAATTATCTTCACTAGCTTGTAGTTGGTTGTACTCCCTTCATTTCCAAAGCTCACCCTGCCCATCACTGCTGACTTTTCACATGGTCTGGAGTGGGAGACTTGGAAGGTCAACTGTGTCTGTTCTGGACCGCCCCCCCCCCAAAAAAAAAAAAGTCTGCAATGCACGTACCAAGCATGCGACATGTAGGCTCCGGGGAAGGCAGGGGCCCTGGAGGCTGCCTCAGCCATCCTCACAAAGGGAACACGACTGGGGCAAAGTCACGTCGTATCTATGTGTATTACAACACGCACCTGTGACTCAGTCTGGATCTGAGGCTTCACCTGTGTCAAATTCCTGCGGTCCAGGTCCAGGGGTACAAACCCCCTTCATCAGAGAGGCATGGAAACTGACTTGGTTCTAGGCAGATCGCTTGCTGAAATAAACAAAGTTAGCTGGGCCATGCAGATGTTAAATGATTGCAGGTGTGTATTAAAGGAGACATTTGAACCCAGGTTGTCTTAATTTCAGGGCAAGAGTTATTAATCCAAATTCTGAGAATAAAAAAAGAAAAGAAATTGATTACTTTTACTCTAATTGGTTTCCTTTGTAATCAGATGCATTTTATTTTATGCATTTAAAAACACAAATGAAATAACTCTAAAGCAAAGCGTTTGTGACTCCAAAAAACTCTGAATTACATCATGCTGCAGACTAAACTATACAAAAAGATACAACAAGATTTTAAGTATCAGAGGGTCATAGTATTAAAGGTAAGAATCCTGGATTTAGTCAAAAGGCCTTGGGTTCAAATTTCTGTTGGCCTGCTTCTGTGTGACCCTACCTAGTCACAGCTACTGTGGACCTGAGCCCTAATGACCCCTATAAAAGACCTCTCCAGAGCCTTGGTTTTTTTTTCGGTTTAAAAAAATGGGGTTTGGAGTAAATCAGGGGTTCCTAACCTGGAGTCTGTGAACTTTTTTTTTTAAGAAGTTGGTAATTATATTTCAATAGAATTGATTTCCTGTGTGGTACAGTGGATTTAAAGGACTTGGAGTCAAGAAGACCTGAATTTGAATCCTGCCTCAGGCCCTTACTAGCCGTGTAGCCTATGGCAGCTTCTTCTTACTCAGTTTCCTTAACTGTAAAATGGAGATAATAGTAATAGCACCTACTTTACAGTTATAAGAATTAAATGAGATATTTGTGGAGTGTTTTGTAAACCTTAAAACACATACATTTTATCTAGTATCTTTGTTATTTTATACATTTTAAAACATTATTCTGAAAAGGTGTTCATAGGCTTCACCGGGCCACCAAAGGGGTTCAGGACACACAAAAAAAGTTAAGAAACTCTGGTCTAGATAATCTCTAAGTTTCCTCTAAGTTCTAAGTCTGAAATAACTGAACAAAGTGCCAATAGAATGACATTTGAGGTTTTAAATACATATTAAGATTAAAATCTGCTTATGTGGGTGTCTACTTATAAACTTCATTCTGGTGGAGAGTCTTCTCTTGTCCACAGTCTCTGCTTTTTCATTAGGAAGTGAAAGGTTAGTTGGATGTTTTTTCTAATGAAGATCAACTGCCTTCTAATCATCCTGTAGACTACTTCCCCTGTAGGTCTTCAAGTGTAACCCTTTGACTGAATCCAAACTTCACAGAACAAGTCCCCTTAACAAAAGAATTTGTTCTGTAAAACTTGGACTTAGTCAAAAGGCTACACATGAGGACCTAGAAGGTCACATGTGGCCTTGAGGCCACAGGTTCCCCACCCCTGAAACTTATGAAACCCAATACTACCAAAAAGGGTAGTTTGATTTCTCTCTCCTAAACCCAATGCATTTTCCGATTTCTTGAAGTCTTTTATGACTAGAATTCAGTCACTCTGTATCTCCCCCAAATCTTTATCTCTTCTTAACTTGCCTACCTTTAAAGTTCAGCTCCAGCATACCTACTCCATGAAGTCTCCCCTCTCTTCCCTGCCTTCCCCCCAGTGACCTATCTCCTCAGATTTCTTACAGAATCTAATTTTTTTTTTTTTGCTAGTACAAATCAATCAACCAACAAGTATTTATTAAATGCTTACTATGTTCCCGGCACTGTGCTAAATTCTAGGGCATACTTACTAGAGTTTAAATCTGGATCCAGATACTAGTTGTCTGACCCTGGACAGGATGCTTTTTTTTAATTGTAAATGTGCATAATAATTACACCTCTCTCCTGGGGTTGGTGTGAGAATCAAATGAGATAATATTTGTAAAGCCCAGTGCCTGGGGGCAGCTAGACAGTTCAGTGAATACAGCATAGACCCTGGAGTTAGGTGAGTTCAAATGCAGCCTCAGACACTTCACACATATACTAGCCCTGTGACCTTGGGCAAGTCACTTAACCCCAATTGCCCTTCCTTTCCCCCTCCAAAAAGAAAAAAAAAAGACAAGCCCAGTACTAGGCACAGAGTAGCTGCTCATAGCTTCCTTCCTAATGCACTACTATGATTGTTGGGTGATGTATTCAGAGTTGGAAGGTCTAAAAGCTAACTAATCCAATTCCCTTCTTTTACAGATGAAGAAACTGAGATTCAGAATTGTTAATGTATAAGAGGTTCATGTTCAGTTGTGTACAACTCTCTGTGACCCCATTTGGGTTATTTTTAGTGGGGGGGGAGTTTGTCATTTCCTTCTCCAGCTCATTTTACAGATGAGGAAACTGAGGCACACATGGTTAAGTGACTTGCCCAGGGCCATGTAGCTTGTAATTGTAGGAGGCTAGAAGGTACAAAATCAGAGAAGTGGGTTTTGAACCTGGGTCCTGTCTCCAAATCACTGCTCTTTCCATGTTAGCATAATGTCTTCTCTTCATCATCTAGACTATAAACTACTTCAGGGCAGGGACCATGGCATCCCTTCGAGCTGAGCTAATCGCAGGGCACTTCCCTGAAGGAGTAGATCTCTAATGAAAGTTGGTTGCATTCACTTGCATTGTCTCCCTTTTTCTCACACACATTCATCCACCTGGTAAGCCTGCTTTTATTGCTTTCTGAAGTGGTAATTCAAAGCTCCAGTCTATTAGGTGAGAGTATACACTTTCATGGATGCATTTATGCACTTAAGTATGTGTTTGGGAGAAGGTATGAATAGGAGATAAGGGGATTCTAGATTTTCTAACAGACAGGCACAGCCCTGATTAGCAACTGTGTTCTGTCCCTGCAGGGACATTAGGGAGGGTTTGGAGCAGTCTCCTCTTTGATGAAATGCATATTTGGGGGATTTTCTAGTGGCCTTTAGTACCAGTCCATATGAGTATTCTGGCTGGGGCAGAGCCAAAGCATATACTCCTTGGGGTCCTGAGCACTATAGGATTTCTTTAGTGTGTTGACTGAACACCCCTTCCCTTCCTCTCACCCCCTTGCCCCAACTCTGTTCCCAACCATTTTAAGAACTGTAATTTCTTTACCTTTTAATGCAAAAGGGAGGTTAGAACTCTTACACTCATTTTGGATTATGGTGATTTCATCCCTAAATTAAGAGATTAACAGTGAGTCACTGGTGGTGTGAAGGTTTAGAGTAAAAATCTGGGGGCTTAGCTCATACTCACTCTGCCAACATAGTACAGAAAAACAGTCTTAAAGGCATAGCCTGAGAGCAGCTCAGAGACCACCTAATCCCTGATCTTCTTTCTGAAGCCCATTAAGGTGAAGGGTCACACTAAAGGTGGGATAAGCACCGTGGACCAACTGCCTGTATGGCCAGGGCTCTTTCCTTTTCGATTCCATCCATTCCATAAAATGGATGGCGGCCCTGTTCACTCACTCCATCTGTTTCACTGCTGTTTGTCTAAGTGATTGACACAGATTTCTGCATGATGAGTGTGTCAGGAAGACCAGCAGCTGAAAATCTTTCTGACTTTGTTTGCTTTTAGAATCATAAAATGTCAGATCAGGGAGAGACCTCAGGGAGTTAATAGTTCAACTCTATCACTTTACAAATGGGAAACTGAGGATCACAGAAGTGATTTGCATAGAGTTCCACAGTTTTCAGAGGTAGGAGACTATGGGTATTGAAGCATCATCAATTTTTGGTGACCCTGGAGATGGGAGGGAAAATACATTGGGAGTATAGGTGATATAAAAACAAAAGCTCAGTAAAATTTATTTTTTTAAAGAAAAGTGACAAAACTACCACTCGAACCTAGGTCTGTGGGCTGGCAATTCAGCTTGTCTTCTACTATATAAGGGTCTATTCTATTTTAGCAACCAAGGGATATGGAGATTGGTTTGCCACTATACTGGGACCTGAAGACCAGAGCTCAAATCCTATCTCTGCAATCTACTTGTAAGCTGTGAACTTTATTAAGTGGCTTACCTCTTCAAACCTCAGTGTTTTCATCTGTAAAATGGGGAAAATTAACAAATATTACCTCTTGGTGGTACCAATAAAACGATGAACCTTAAAGCTCTAGATTAAGTGGATTGTTGCCCAACAACCATCTCCTCTGGAAAGCCATTGCTGATTACCTCTAACTGTTACTGTTCTATCCCTTCCCCAATAATCTTATATTTACATTTTGTACTCTCCAGTAGCATGTAAACTTGAAAATAGGGTCAGCTTTTCCATTTTATCTTTGTATTTTCAGCACCTTGAACATAGTAGGCTCTTAATAAATATTAGAATTGATCTTTGGTCTATTTTAGCAACAACAGCTTGGGATGAGGCTGGAAAGGGACGATGTAGTGACAGATGGTTTTCCATTCTGGGATCAGTTCATGTCATTTCCTTCAGTGACACTAAGCCAGTGACTGGAAGATAGACTCTTGTGTTGATGACATCTTGAAGAATAATGTAAGGAACCTGGAGCTAGAATTGAAAATGTTATTAATTAAATTTGGCACACAATTAGTAAGCACTTACTATGTGTAGAACACTGTTATTGGTGCATTGCATATACTGATTGAAAAACAACAACAAAAAGAACCCCTGCCCTCAAGGAGTTTACATTCTATTTAATAATTTGAAGTAGAACAAAATTCCTTGGAAACCTGTAGCGTCAGAACTGGAGGATGTTAGAAATCATCTAGTCCAATCTCCTTACTTACAAATCTGCCCTCCTGACTTGCATAGTTTCATCCCTGGACCCATTCCAAGCAGCACAGGGAAGGATGTTACATTCCTGTGAATGCCTTTATGAATACAATTCAAGCCAAACACATCAGCTAGATGGCCCAGGGAATGCTAAGATTCCCAATGTGTCCCACATTCACTTTTGGTATTCCAGCAGGAAAAAAATGAAAACTTTGAATCAATAAAATAGGTATAACATAGACTGATTCTCTATGAAATTATTATTGCCATTATCATTATTAATGATGATGATGGTAGCATTTGTATAGGACTTTAAAGTTTGCAAAAGCTGTATATATATATATATATATATATATATATATATATATATATATATATATATATATATATATATATATATATATATATATATATATATATATATATATATATGAAGTCATTTGATACAGCTATCCTGGGAGGTAGGTCCTACAATTATCCCCATTCTGCAGATGAGAAAGCTGAAGTTTTGGGGTGTTAAGTGATTTGCCCCAGGGTTACATGGGTAGTAATAAGTGTTTGTGAGAGAATTAGAACTCAGGTTTTCCTGAATCAAATATACTGCTCCAGACAATGGTCCATTTAGTTATCTTAGGGTATTAGAGACTTGTGATCAAGAACTACATTCCCTTTACAGAGACTCAGCACCAAACTTTATCAGATATTTCAAGATCATGAAAATAACAATAAATCATATTAATATTCAAGCTTGAAGTTTGCAAAGTACTTTTCCCCAGAAAGACTATAATGCAAATATTACCCCTATTTTATAGATAAGGAGACAAGCACAGTAGGGACTTGCTAAAGGCTAAAGATGCATAATGTTAATGGGATATAAGATCTTCCCCACCCATCAATAGGTCTCAGGAGGAGACCATTAAGGGAAACTTGCTTAGGGGAGGCTTGCTTGTATGAAGGCTTTCACACCTTTTGTTAATTTCTAATTAGGACCTGAGTCAAGAGGGTTGGGATGCCCTCAGACTCTAAGGTTAACATTTTGCTTTGGGGCTCACTCCTAGAAGAATATTCTTGTGATTTGATGAGATGAGACTCTGGGTAGCCCTTAAGAAGCCTCCCAGCTTTGAAAAACCCAGATGTTGGTGCTTCTGTCTCTGGTAACTATGTATGTATTACCTTGTTCAGACAGTTGAATCTGTCTGTTGATCTTTGCTAATTTCTCAGAAAGAAGCCCTGTCTGGTAGTCTTTATTTCTCTGCTTGGATTTTCTCTATTTTCTTTGCTTGGATTTTCTCTGAAGTTCAGGGTGCTGATTTTTCCCCTGAACTAATGAATGTAATTTAAAAAATTGTTGATCCCTTGAACAACTATCTTTCCCAGTAAAGCAGATCTACGAACCTGTGCTGGCAGCCATCCTGGGTATGCCAGTGTGGTTGCTGCTACAAGATGTCAGTGAAAGAATTTGAACACAAGTCTTCTGACTCCACAGCCAGTACTGTTTCCACTAACCAAGCTGAGTAAAAGGAGAACACTTATCCAAATAAGACTACCCTTTGCCAGCAATGATATAGTTCTACTCCCTAAGTAAAATCTTTGTTGTTGTTTTGTTTTAATTGCCTAGACATCACTTGGGATTGAAAGACAACATTCCACAGCCCTGTGCTTTTCATTCCCATTTAGCTATCTCTGATTCACAGAAGTCATGGTACCATTTTCAGAATCAAGGGTAGTGATGTAATAGCATTTAAGATAGAAGGATTTAGTAGCATGATGAGCCAGTCTAACCAATTCCTCCTATTGAGAGCAGGAGGGCTGAATGTTTCCTTTCATACCTGTGGTATTTGTTAGTTGGAAAGGCAAAGCATTTCATTGGGTAGGTACCTTGTCCCTAGTCAGACACTTTACAACTCTATTGTCTTAAAGGACCAGCACTAAGGGACCTAAGAGATTTATTTCCCATCTTTGATTTCTCTCTAACAGAGCATTGTTGCATGTGCCTTAGAGAAGGGAAGTCTGCCTTCTATTTTGCTTGGAACCAGAAGCATGTCAGAACAAGTCTTCCAGCTCAAGGATATAGAGAGGTGTGTGGATCTATGTGATTTCAAATGCTGCTGGCCAAGGAGGTGGCTTTTGGTGGTTTCTTGCTGCAACTTTTCATGATATTAAAGCTAAAGTGCCATGTTTGCAGGAGGATCTTGGAATTGAGAGTAGGAAGGAACCTTAGAATCATGGGATCATAGATGCACAGTTGGAAGGGCCCTCTCCTACCTTTGGTTCACTTCTCCCACCCCCACCCCATCTGCCTTTTTTTTTTTTCATTTGCGGAAACTTTGGGCCGGGGAGATCATGTCTTGCCCAAGGTCACATAGGTAGTGGGTATGAGTCAATATTTAAAATACCTGGTAACCTCGACAATTAAACTTTTCTAATCAATGATCAGTCATCCAAGGAACATGCTGGGATAATCACTTCTTAGGGATACTATAGCAGGCTGACTATCTACTCTTCCGTGTTGCAATGGGAGGTGAAATTAGATGACCCCTAAGGTCCTTTCCAACTCTAAGATATTAGGATTTTATGAAACTTTTAGGGGGTGGGGAGGGTGACTAAAAGCAAACACTGAGTTTTATCAAACAGCCAGTTTGGATCTGGTTTGTTAAAATGTATTCTCAAAAGTATGCAAACACAAGCATGCAATCACACACCACAAAATCACTCACACAAACCGACAGGTATTTTAATTTGAATTTAATCTAACAAATACTTATCAGGTGCCTCCTGCTATACCTGGTACACTGTGCTATGTTTTGAGAATACAACACCACAAATGAAAAATTCCCTGACTTCTAGTAAGTTACATTCTAATGGGGTAAACAAATCCAGGGATTCTTAAGGTGGGATCAATTAATTTGTTTAAATTTTTTTGTAATGATATTTTAGTATAATTTGGGTTTGGGGGAACTCCATGTTTTTTATTTATATATTTAAAAACATCATTTTGAGAAGTTCATAGGTCTCCTCAGACTGCCAAAGAGGGCTATGACACAAAAATGGTTTATAATCATTGCCTTAAATAGCTATGTTAACAGAAAAGAAATACAAATAAATTTTGGAGGGGGTTGATAATAGTGTTACCAACAAGAGGATCTAGAAAGAGGATGAAAAACCTCAATATTGGGGCAGCTAGGTGGCACAGAGAATAGATAATGGAGTCAGGAGGCCCTGAGTTCAAATTCGGCCTCAGACACTTGACATATATACTAGCTGTGTGACCTTAGGCAAGTCATTTAACCCAAATTGCCCTGCCTTCCCCCCTCCAAAAAAGACCAAAAACAAAACAAAACAAACCAAAACACCTCCTTATCTCAGAAGTAGTGCTAGATCGAGCCTTGAAAGGGTTCCAACCAGTTGTTTGGATTCAACCACCCTTCAAGGCCCAACTTATGGCCTTTACCAACTTTTGTGTCCCATAGGGAAACTTTCACCTGATTGCCTATGGTATTTATTGGCATATCTTCATTGTGTTGTCTATCCAGGGAGAAGGAAAACTTTAAGAGTGTGCCTATGTCTTTGTGCATTCTCCACAGAACCTATCGTATAACCCTAAGTAGATTTTTATAACTACCAACTGAAAGAGTCAGCTTGATACAGAGGAGCAAGCAGGGATTCTTAACCATTTTCATGTCATGGATCTCTGTGCCTCTCTCAGGAAGCCTGTAAACAACTCCTCAGGGGGAAAAAATTCTTTAGGTAATTGAAGAAAATACTAAATTTTGGCTAGAGATAGGTGAAATTAAAGATGCAATTTTTTTTCCGCATCTAAGTTCAGGGACTCCTTGAAATCTAAGAATGCCAGTTCTAGAGTAAGTGAGGGTTAGATTCAAATTCCCTTTCTGATATTTGCTACCTGTGTAAACATAGTCAAGTCCCTTTTATCTTCTCTGAATTTCAGCTTCCTCCTTATAAAATGAGAGAGTTGAAAGATAGGGCCTCTAAGATCTGCTTTAAATAGATAGTGAAGTTGTTGTTCAGTCACACTTGCTGTGACCCCATTTGGGGTTTTCTTGGTAAGGAGACTGGAGTGGTTTGCCATTTCCTGCTCCTGCTCATTTTACAGTTGAGGAAACTGAGATAAACAGACTTAAGTGACTTGCTCAGTAAATATCTGAGGCCAGATTTGAACTCAAGGAGATGAATCTTCTTTATTCTAAGACCAGAGCTTCTGTCCACTGCCCCACCTAGCTGCCCTTAATGGGTGCAATATTTACATATATTCTACCTTGCTTCTACCAATTCTCCTTTCCCCCTAGTTTTTGGATGGAAAACAAATAAAAGTTGTTTTATCTAATTCTACTTCTTTATTCATTCTGACCTCTAAACACAAGAGCAAGGTACAATAGACAGAGTTGAATTCAGTCAGAAAAGAAATCAAAGGTTAATGAAAATAAAGGTGTAAATTTTTCCCACCCAAGTTTATGGATCCCCTGAAATCTATCCATGAATTCCAGATTAAGAAACACTTTCTTTTTTTTCAATCTTTAAAAAAATTTAATTTTAGTTTTCAACATTCATTTCCACAAGATTTTGAGTCACAAATTTTCTTCCTGTCTTTCCCCTACCACCCCACCCCAAAATAGCAATCCTGCTGACTACCCCTTTCCCCAATCTACTCTCTCTTATATCCTCTCCCATTCCCCCCTCTGACTTTCTAGTAGGGCAAGATGGATTTAAGAAACACTTTCTTTAAAACAAAAAAAGCCATTTCTTTTAGATCCATGGTTTCCTCAAAGGGAATTAACAAAGTCCCTTTTATGGTAGATCAACCATTTGCTTTCTTTACACACACACACACACACACACACACACACACACACACACACAACTACTACTAAGTGCAAATTAACATAAAATTAATCTTCATGAGCTCAAATACAGCTACAGATCCTTACTAACTGTGTGGCCCTGGGCAAATAACTTAACTCCTTTTGCCTCAGTTCCTCATCTCTAAAAATGAGTTGGAGATGGAAATGGTGAACCATTCCAGTATATCTGCCAAGAAAACCCAAAATGAGGTCAAAAAGAGTCATATGCTGAAAAATGACAGAATAACAATAACAAAAAAGCATGAAATAATATCCCCTAATTCCTATTAAATTCTCCTGGGAGCTTTATCCTTAAAGCTTCAAAACATGAATAATTTAGTGGGACACTAAATAGCCATTTCACCTTCATCTGCATTCTGAGCTGTCCAGACAGCTCTCTCAATGTCCATATCTTCTGGCTTGCCAGGGCACCGTTCAAGCTCATCTTCTAGCTAGTGGTCATCTTTTCTGGAAAAGCTTCAGTGTATCAAAGCCATAGATTTAAAGCTTGAAGGAAGCTATGAGGCCAGAGCTCCTTCAGGAAACTGAGGCCTAGAGAGGTACAATGATCTATTTAGGGTCACTTCACCGAAGCAGGATTCAAACTGAGGTCTTCTGCCTCCAAATTCAGGGCTCACTGACACCTAGCTCACTGTAGCCACAGAAAACTCCTGCTGACAGTCAGCTTTGAATGAGAAATGTCCAACCTCCTCAAAAACCAACTAGAGGTTGCAGTCTGACCACCTGTGCTCAGGAAAAGAGACATAAGCAGATTAAGTTAGCTAGGGCTGGAGGTCCAGGCTCAGACTTGCCTAGGGACTAGAGTTCATGGGCCCCCTTTCATGTTTGGGTATCCATTCTAGCTGCAGAGCCAGTAAGGAGTTGGGGGGGGGCATGGAGAGGGGAGAGGAATCTGAGCCAAAGGTCATAGTCAATCTTATTAAGGTCTGGTGAGTAGGCTGTTCTTCCTGACTCAATAGCCAATACTTCATAGAGACAAGAGGAGGCCCCAGAGGAACAATAACGAGATTCCTTCATTATCCCAAAGCATACCTCTCTCAGGGCTGAGCCATACATGTCACCAGAAATGCCCGGAGGGAGCTCAGCTTCCTTACATGCTCCATGGGCTGTGCTCTCATGCAGATCTCCCCTGTTGTTGTGTCCCCCCCCCCTATGAAATACAGACTTCTAACGTTGTTTGGTCTTTTTACAGATTAGATACCAAATTTTCCCTCTCTTTTCTGTCTCTCTCCTCTCCTCTGTCTTTCTTCTTCCCCTTCCCCTTTCTCATTCTCTCTGTATCTCTTCCTTCATCCTCTTCTCCCCTTCCCTTTCTTTTTCTCTTCCTTTCTCACCTCCTTTACTCATTCACTCTTCTCCCTCTTTATTATTTTCTATTTCCCCTCTCCTTCCTCATTCTCATTATCTTTATTATTATGCATTTCTCTCTTCCTCTCTTCTTGGTCTTATTTCCTTCTTTTTCTATTTCCTTCTGTCTCCATTCGCTCTACACTTTTTTCTTTCTGTGTTTTCTTCTTCCCCTTTTTCTTTATTTTCTTTCTGTTTCTTTCTATATCTTCTATTTTCCCCTTTCTCTCCTTCCTTTTTGTTCTCCCTTCTTTCTCTTTCTTTTCCATGTCCCCCTTTTCTTTCTATTCTCTATTTCTCTCCCTCTTTTTTCCTCCCTTCTTTCTCATCTCTCTCCCATTTCTCCCTTTCTTTTCTTTCTTTTTCTCATCTCTCCCTTTCTCTCCCTCCTTTAACTCTCTTCTTTATCTCTACCTTTTCTCTGTCTATTCTCTCTCCTTTTTCTCTCTCTTCCTCTGTCTCTCTCATTCTCCCTTTCTTCTCTTTTTCTCATCTATCCCTTTTTTCCTTTTCCTTCCCTTCTTTTACTCTTTTCCCCTCATCTCCCCCTTTTCTCTCTGCCTCTCTATTCCTTTTTTCTCTCCCTCCTTTTTCCCTCAGTTTCTCTTTTCTTTCCCTCTCATATTACAACCTCCTCCCCCACCCCAAACCCTCCTGCTTTTCAGCCTAAGACAACTTGAGGAATCAGCTGGTCTCTCTCCCCAACGCTGACACCAAAAACCATAAGTGAGACATCGGGCACAGGGCGAGATGCCTCCAGTTTCCGTGACCTTCTTTCTACGCTTTCTTGCTGGGTTTGGATTCTGCCCCCAAACCCCAAGAGTGCACTTTCTAGGTATGGAGCAAATCAGAGTTTTTCCACTCAGTAGAATCTTGCTGAGTGTGTGGGATACACTAGCTCAGTGGTGCAAGGTCTGATTGTAACCAGCTGACGAGCCCCAGCCATCTGGTGCACGCACTCACCAAATACTGTCCCCTGCGGTTCTGTAAGAAAAACATTTGTAAACTCCAGGTCACAACTGTTTCTCTTTGTTCTCTCAAAAGCTGTAGCCCAGGCCAGGCAGTTCCCCAAGGCCTGAGTCACAATGACCTCTGATGGGGCCTTAGACATCCAGGGCAGGGGCCTGATAGGGCCTAAGCACCCCAGCCTGCAAACCAGTCCAGGGTCCATGGGCCACTTGAGCTGCCTGCTAGGCTGTGAGGTTTGGACTTCTCAGCCACCTCCCTTTCACCTAGGGGCCCATATTCTTCCCCATATTCTCTAGCTCCTCCCCTTTGTCCCCAAGGTAGGTTAAAAAGCTCTGTGACCTCTTCAGATGACTCCTTTCTTCTAGCCCATCCCACTATAATTGCAGAAACACCAAGATGGATGGAAAATGAGGAGAAATGCCTGCTGAGTGCTTCCCCTGGCCGGGCTCTTCTGGTTATTGGGGATGAGATGCAAGGTTCATTCAAGGCTCAGTTCCAACGTGAAGCCTTCCTTTGTCCCCTAGATGTCCACTCCCTTTTTTCAAACTGCCTTTTATTGACTTATCTGCGGGCATCCTATTTCTCCAATAGAATGGAAACTTGCTGATAGCAGGAATTGTTTTGTTGTCCTTGTATTTCTAGTACCTCAAATGAGATATTTGTAAAGCCTTTAGCACCCTGCCTGGCACATAGTAGGTGCTTAATAAATGGTTGTTCCCTCACCCTTCCCCTATTCCCACTTGACACAGTAACTCAAACATAAAAAGTATTATATATACATATATATATGTATGTATATATATATATACACGTTTTTTCCCCCCCAGAGAGAGCTGGAGGTATGCTGGTATAGGTGCTAGGCTAATCCTGGACTGAACAGAACTATTAGCTCTCCCCAGAAGGGAACAAGTTGTTTTTTGGTTTATTTTTAATAGGTCTTAGAGTTGCTCTGGCTGTCTTTTAGTACTAAGATATCGGGGTCCTATGGTTGCTCACTCTTGTTTAGAGTAATTTTTTTTTGCTTTCTTTTTTTTTGGAGGGGGGGAAGGTAGGAAAATTGTGGTTAAGTGACTTGACCAAGGTCATATGGCTAGTGTTACATTTCTGAGGCTGCATTTGAATTCAGGTCCTCCTGACTCCAGGGCTGGTGCTCTACTCACAGAGCTACCTAGCCACCACTTAGAGTAATTTTTTAAAAGGTATTTGGAGGGCTTTGAGGGAGAGCTTAGGTGAGTCCTTGCCTTTACTCTGCCATCTTGGGTCCAGATTGCTAACTCTTAACGGACTTGTGAGTAGGTAGTAGTGGAAATTTAGTGGGGTATTATTTTGCTAAAAATGTTTTTGAAATGAAGAATATTTAAAAGTGGTGACTTATTTAACCTAAAATGTAAAGTCCTGAAATCAAAGAAAAAGATGTGCCAAGCAGGGTACAATGGAAAGAGTACTGGAGTTAGCCAAAAGATCAGGGCTCAGACCCAGGTCTTCGCTTTCTCTCTGTGGGTCCTCGGGGAATTTGCTTAAACAAACTGGTGACTTAAGTTTCCCCATCCACAAAGTGAGGAGGTTGGTTGAACCTAATATCCTCAAAAGTCCTCGCTTGCCCTAAATCTGAACTTATGGTTATATGACCTTTGACACAGACACGTCCAAAAACAAAGGGGAGAATTTAGGCATGGTCAAGGATATAGCTTCTACTGACCATGTGACAAAGAGTTATCTCTGCCAAGACCTTTGGTGCTCTCTGTGCCTAATACCCCCAGTATAATGCACAGAGCATTCTCTTGGGAAACACACAGCACCAGAAAACAGAAACACAAATGCACAGTGAAATCAACTTAGGTAGCCAAAGTCTCTAGAACTGTGCTTAATGGCTAAAAAGAAGTTTTACCTGGATTGCTTGCTCTCACCTTCAGGGAACACATTCAGCTCTATAATCGTAGTGTAAGTGACAGCCTGAGCTATATACCCTTTTCATAGCTGGGCTCCAGGAAGACTAGGACGGGGTTCCATTGCTCTGTTCCCTTAGTTGTGATTTCAGGGAGCCAGTGACTAGGCTCTGGTCAGAACCTGGGAAAGTCCTTGGGAGATAGCATCCATAATGGTACCTGGATACTGACCTGGGTACCTTAGCCTATTTGGAGAGCTCAGGTGAGTCCCTGCCTTTTCTCTTCCTCCTGGTGGGGAGTGTCACTACCAACGCTTGTATTTCATTAGCTGTTCAGTATGTGTCTTGTGTCTGGTGTGAGTGCTTGTTGTAGAGTGTATTACCAGTTTAATATGGTGGGCTTGGCTTCCATACGGAATGATGCTATGAGATTTCTCTTTATATAAGGGACAGATTCAGTGACCACTTATGGGGGAAATGGATATTACATAGTGGCAGGACCTTAAGAACTAGAACCTGTGTGCATTTTGTCATCAGAACTAGAAATTCTGCAAAACTCTTAGGGCATGAGATAGTCTGGTGCCCTCCTTAGGACTGTTAATAACATAATTATTTCAAATTTGTGTTGGCACTCAAATATTCTTAGAGCAGAGGATTTAGATCAGTAGAAGCTTATTAATTTGGTGCTGGCTAGCTAACTCATTTGAGGCTTTGTCTAATTTAAGTTAATTTGTCAAAAGGAATCATGAGATTATATGGCCCTGTCACCTCCCTGCTCCATAGACAATTATAACAGGAGGTCAAGACAATCCAATGAATCAGAGCCCAATGAATTAGAGACCTTCCTTCATGGTTCCCTGAAAGTGGTGATCACTCTTCAACTGAAAGACCTCCAATGCAGGGGAATCCAAAACCCATAAGGCAACCCATGTTTTTGCTGTTAGTTCTACCTTTTGGAGCTAAGCAGATGAAACAATCCTTCAGATATTTGAAAATATTTATCATGCTTCCATAAATCTTTTGAGCCAGCTAAGTGGCACAGTGAATGGACCACTGACCTTGGGGTTAAGAAGATCTGAGTTCAAATGTGACCTCAGACATTCACTAGCTATGTGACTCTCGGCAAGTCACTTGACCTCTGTTTTCTTCAGTTTCCTCAAGTGTAAAATGGAGGTAATCATAATACCTATCTTGCAAGTTATTGTGAAGTTCCAATGAGATATTATTTGTAAGGTGCATGGCTTAGCACATAGTAGACATTATAAAAATGCTTATTTTCTTCCTGTCTTCGCTTCAAGCTAAATATCCCTGGTTGCTTCAACTAGTCTTTGTCATAGAATGGTCTCTGATCCCTTCATCATCCAAGTTTACCCTCTGGACATTCTCTAGCTTTTTATTCTCCTTCCTAAAAAGTGACACTAAGACCTGGACACAACCGTAATCTATTTCAGCAAAGACTGACTAAAGAACTACCATGTACAAACCCACTCGAGAATCAGTTGTGACCAGTGGATAAAGAGCACAGAGCCTGGAGTCAGGAAGACCTGAGTTTAAATCCTCTTTCAGAGAGATACTTACTCTTTGTGTGGTCACAGACAAATCACTTAAATTCTTTCTTTTCTCATGTGTAAGATGAGATATTGGATTGAGTAGCCTCTAAGGTTCCTTCCCCAATGATTCTATGATTCTGTAACTTTATTGAATTCAACTGGAAAAATACTAATTAAGCACCTATGTGCTCCAGTCACTAGGGATAAAAAGTTTAAAACAAACAGCCTCTACCTTCAGGAAACTTACATTCCACCATATTCTGTACTGAATCTACTCCTGGACATTCTCTATAGGGGAAGTAAGGTCTGCCCATCACCCTCTAACCTGTTTTCCTCCTACTGCTTCAATGGGTTCATGAGTACATCTAACTCTTTTCTTTTAAAATTGTCTTAACACTGTGTTTCAAATTAAACAGGCTTGTCACGAATCAACCACTTGTTAGCTCTCTTTTGATTTGAAGTTTGTCAGACTTCCAAGACCCTACCTTGCTTTCCTGTAAGTGTATTGTGAATTTACCCCAACCTGCCTTTAGGGAATGACCCCATGTGTCGAGTTAATTAAATAGAAGGGCTTTCTGAATTGTCATTTATAACTATTCCAAGAATGACACACATAAACAACTGGATGTGTTTGGGTTTTTTGTTTTTTGGCAGAGTCATTCATTATATTGGCTTGTTTTCCACTTCTTATCCACTATTTTCCCCCCTTCTGTTTGATAGCATACCCTACTACTTATAGAATAAAGTACAAACACCTGATCCCACAATCAGGGCCCACCATGATATGGATTCCATTAATCTTTCCAGCTTTATTCCCCCTTATCCCCTTTCATGCATTCTATATTCCAGTCAACTCTATCACTGGTTATTCCATGTTCTTGCCCTGAATAGTCCCCTCTCTGTGCATTTTGAACATAGACCCTCATTTTTAGAAAGGGTCTGGTCACCTGCTGCCTTAGCCTGCTGAATTCTTCCTTCCCTTTCAAGGCCAGTCCCTGGTTGTCACCACTTCTCTAAGACTTGCCCTTAGCCTTCCTAACAAATGATTCTTCTCTTCCTAATCTTCCCTCCTCTCTTGGATCTCACTCTTCACATTCTAACTTGGATTATAGTTAGTGTACATGTTGTGTGCCTTTTATTAAGTTGTAACCCTTGAGGGAGGTGGTCATTTTGTTGTTATTGTTATTGTTGTTTCCATCTTCCCCAAAGCACTGAATTCAGTCATTGTTTAGCAAAAGTTTGTTGACTGATCACATGTATGATTCAGAGCTTTAAAAGACCTCAAAGTTCATCTCTTCCAATGCTCTGTCTTTACAAATGGAAACACACACACACACATACACACACACACACACACAAACAAGGGAAGGCTAAGCAAGGGAAAAGTGACTTTCGCTAGGTGACACAAACTATTATTAAGTAGCAGAAGCATATGTAAATTCAAGTATTTTGACAATAGATTTGACAATGTATTTGATATATGGGAAGGGCCACCACCAGTCATCTTGAATTATATCTTGCCACTTAACTCCAATGACTCTGGAGGAGAGAGTGAGGCTGGTGACTTTGCATAGCCTTGCCTCACTCAAATCAAATTCACTTGCAAGTCAAGATTTCATTGATCCTCTTCGAGAATGAAAGACAAACAACAGTAGATATATTGGTTGAGGGAGAATACGGATTTGAAGATCATGCCAAAGTCATAAACCTGGGAGACCTGGAGGATGGTTTTGTCCACAGAAGTAATAGAGAAGTTCTGAAAAGGGGTGGAGGTGAAGAAAATGGGTTCTGTTTTGTACATGTTGAGTTTTTAACGTTTATGGGACCTAATAGGCAGCTGGTGACATAGAACTGTAGCTTAGGAGAGAGACTAGAGACAGATGTATGAGTGAGGAGAATGATAAATTGAACTCATGTCTGAGATCTCTTTGCAAGATGATATAGAGGGAAAAGAGAAGAGGCCACATGAGGGTCTTGGGGTTTATCTAGAGTTAATGGGTGCAACATGGATGAAAACCCAGTAAAGGAGACTTACAAAAAGCAGTCAGCTAAGTAAGAAAAGGAGCAAAAGTAAGGTGTGTCAGGAAAACTCAAAGAGGAGAAAGTATCTGGGAGGGAAAAGAGATCAGCATCATCAAAAGATGCAAGTAGGGTCAAGAAGGATGAGGGTTGGGCGTGACTAGGTGGTTCAGTGAGTAAAGCTTGGGCCCAGAGTCAGGAACACCAGAGTTCGGTTCTGGCCTCAGACACTTAACACTCACATAAAAAAACTAGCCGTGTAACCTTGGGCAAGTTACATAACCCCAATTACCCTCCAAAAAGGCAAAAAAAGAAGGATGAGGGTTGAGAAAAGGCTATTAGATTTGGCAAATAAGCAATCATAAGTAACGCTGGAGATATTTTAGTTGAATATTTGGAAACCAGTTTGTTCGGGGTTTATAAGAGAGTAAGAAGGGAGGAAGTGCCTTCTCCAGAAAACTTTTTAAAAAGAAGTTTAGCTAGAGATACCGAGATCTATTAAAGTTTTTTTTTAAAGGGTTAGGACAATTTTTGGTATATTTATAGGTGGCAGAGGAGCCAGGGAATAGGGAGAAATTGAAAATGACAGAGAGTGATGATGATAGTGGGGCAGTCTGTTGGGGAAGATGGAAGGGGTGGGATCAAAGGTAAAACTTGGCAAGGGAAAGGCCACCTCTTCACTGGAGACTGGAGTGAAAGAGTGGTGGGGGTGGGGTAGGGAGGGCAGTGTCTGAGGGATATAAAATGAGTTCTTGGTAAATATTTCCATTTTTAATTATTATTATTATTATTTTGTATTTAGAAGATGGGGTGAGGTGAGGACAGGCAATATTTGAAGATAGAAGAGGTTTGGAACAGTCACTATAGTTAATGCAGCAGAGAATTGTTAGGAAGGAAGGGAAGGACTGCCTTGCTTTTGTGAGGTTTCAGTTGAGATTATTGTTGTTTTAAGTCATTTTCTTCAGTCATGTCTGACTCTTCTGTGACCCCATTTTTTTTTTTTTGCAAATATACTGGAGTGGTTTGCCATTTCCCTCTCCAGCTCATTTTACAGATGAGGAAACTGAGGCAAACAGGGTTAAGTGACTTGCCCAGGGCCATATAAAAAATATCTGAGGCTGGATTTGGATTCAATTCTTCCTGACTCCAGGCCCAGCACTCTATCCACAGCACCACCTAGCTGCCATCTTCAGTTGAGATTAGATAACATAAATTTTTAGTGGCTAATAAGTACAATTTTCAGAAGTTATGTGGCTCAGTGGATAGAGCCCTGGGCTTGGAATCAGGGAGACTCATCTTCATTAGTTTAAATCCAGTCACAGATCCCTACAGTGTGACCCTGGGTAAGTCACTTAACCTATTTTCCTCAGTTTCCTCATCTATATAATGAACTGGAGAAGGAAATGACAAACCACTCTAGTCTCTTTGCCAAGAAAACCCTAGAAAGAGTCACAAAGAGTCAGACACAGCTGAAACAATTGAACAACAACAACAACAAGGACAATTTTGTGACTTTCTCTGCCTCCATTCCGCAGCATGTGAATAGAAGTGAAGGAAGCAGATGGTAAGAATAATTCAGGATTGGGGTTTGGAATGGGGTGATCAGCACTGGGATAAGGAGGCAAGGAATTCAAAAGCAGAGAATAGTATATTGCTGAACTGATTCACCAAGTGATTGGGATAATTATACCTGGGCCATCTGCTTTGGGGGCCTATAGCACCCTCAGGGCTTAGCACAGATCCTGGCACATAGGAAGCCTCAAATGCTTGCTGACTGACTGAATGATCAGGAAAGTGCTTTGTAAACCAAAGCATGCAACAGAAATGTGAGCTGTGGTTACTAAGGGTGAAGAAAGGAAAAAAAAAACCAACCACATAACCTTGTTTTTGTTTTGTTTTTTTAATCTAGCCCTTTGATGAAGTATGGCTGTATTCTTTTATATTGCTACCAAACATCTTGAGCTGGTTGTGTTCCCAAACTTGGTCAAAGAATTTTATTCTACCCAATCACATGTAGTAAAAGGATGGAGACCATCATCTCAGTGCTTAATCAGCAGGAGAAGTCAAGCCTTTTATGCCTTTGTATACTCCAGTCAACAGAAAGTTATTGCTTAATTAACCCCTTTGAATGAAGACCTGGTAATTAATAAACCCACGAAGTATACCCCAAGGCTTTGAGCTGGAGAAGTCTCCTCTGTTCAAGTAGAAAAAGAAGGAAACGGGCTGAACTAATGGGAAATAATTCCGGTAGAAGGCAAACCAATTAGGATTAGTGAATTCCATTTCATTTAAAGTTCCAAGATACAGAAGCCATTTATCTGGCAAATTAATAATGGTAGTGGCTTTTCTGATGCAGTTGCAGACCCTTAGTATTATATTAGTGAAAATCCAAACTAGCTAATAGAATAACAGGCCTATTTTTGTATTTTCGTGTTACACATCTCTTAAAAACGTCACTGTTTTAAATTTATAATTCTCTTCGAAATGAGTTTCTCCCTTGGTTTGGAATGATACTTTCAATATTATGACCTCTAAGAAAAAAATCAATATATTTTAGCTTTTTCTTTTCATTTTATAATGTCATGCCATCTGGCTAATTGTATTAGGGAAAAGAAAGTGAAGACTTACAAATGTGGCTTTCTCACAGTGGGTGTGACCTCCTTTGCCAATAAAACCAAGATAGAGAATGTCAGGATCCTGTCAAAAGTGTGTGTGTGTGTGTGTGTGTGTGTGTGTGTGTGTGTGTGTGTGGTTTAGAGGGGAAGAGGATGGGGGCCTGTGAGGATAAAGGCACTTTACCTCTATATTTGTTAGTATAAACAAACTCCTAAAAATGTCCATTTTCTTATGAAACTAGTGTTACACATTTAGGGTAAATTCAGATCAATTCTGGATTTTAAGAGGACCTGTGGTCCAATTCCTACCTTAACATGATCTCCTTCTACATAATTCAGGATTAAGTGATCATTCAGCTTCCAACAGTAGACCTACAATGATGGTCTTAAGGCAATTTGTTCTGCTCTGGCCTAGCTTGGACTCCAACTATTCTTATCTTTCTTTCCTTCATCCCAGTCTTTTCCCACCCCTAACCCTGAGGCCCAGGAGAACAATTCTAATCCCTCCTTCAAAAGAGCCCTTTACCTGTTTGAAGGTGGCTATTATGTCCCTCTGGTCATCTATTCTCTAGAAGAGATATCCTTAACTCCTTCAACTCTTCCCTATGTCCTATAGACTTACCATCCTTTCCCTCTATATATGCTCTAACTTGTTACAATGTTTCTCAGAACTAGATGCCTCATCATCCTATGATCTGAGATGGGCAAACTTGTAGCATCAGACCTACGAATTAGGAGACATATGGGTTTGAAATGTCTTGACGTTCAATAGAGGTGTAACCACTGGGAAGTCCCTTAACTTCTCCAATTATACCTGGAATGCCCATCTCACAGGGTTGTTGTTCCTTGTGAGGCTTCAATGAAAGGGAACATATATGTAGCTTTCATAAATTTCCCATCCATCATGCTGGATACACTACCTCTCTCAATGAAGTCAAGGTCGCCATGTCACACAGCTGGCTTATATTTATAACCTCTCGTGGGGAACACTGTTTACTAATATCCCTCTTACCCTGTACATATGCAGTTGATTTTTAAAATGTAATTACAAGCTTTCGCATATATCCTTTTATGTTTCAACTTGGTACATTCTGGCTATCATTCAAGACTGACAAGGGATCCTGATTAATAATAACAACTGACATGTATATAGTACTTTGAAACTTGCATTTACTTTCATACATAATCTAATCTGAACATCACAACAGACCTTGGAGATAAGACCTCCAGCTATTATTACCCTCATTTTATAGATGAGACAATCTGAACTGAGAAAGGTTAGTTTACTTGCTTAATATGAATCAGTACCAGGTCCTTCTTCCTTTAAGGTCATTGCTCTACCCAATATGCTGTGCTTCCCCTCTTGTTCTGTCATCTAGTATATTAGCTGGGCTTTCTCGGTTTGTATTATCTGCAAATTTGATAAGTGACAAAAATGTGTTTATCATTAGTTAAATAAACTAAAACAACAACAGCATCAGCAACAATGAAAACAGGCATATTAAATAGCAGAAGGCTCTGGAGGAATTAAAAAAGAAATATCCTTCCAATTGACATTGAACTACATTGAACGACTGATTATTCTTTGGGTCAAGTCATTAAATACTTACCATGTGCTAAGCACCATGTTAAATGCTAGAGAAACCAAAGACAATACCAACTGTCAAGGAGTTTACATTTCTAATAGGAGGAAGACAACAGATACATACACATGCACATGTATACATATATGTGTATAGCTATATGCATGTGTGTATATATGTAGTATATATTACATGTAGTATGTAATAAATTACAGATGAGTATATTATACATGTATAGACATATATATGTGCATATATTTGTGTGTATGTAGTTGTGCATGCATACCTATATGCATATGTGCAGGATAAGAGGGACATGATTAAAAAGTGATCCTAATGAAGGGTTATAAATATAAGCCAGCTGTGTGACATGCCACCCTGAATTCATTGAGAGGAATAGTCTATCCAGCATGCTAGATGATATATTTATGAAAGTTACATATGTGCCTTCCCATTTGAGCCTCATAACTTACAATATCCAGGTGAGATAGTGATTTAGGCATTTCAGGTATACATATATACACATACACACATATATGCATGTATGTATATGTATACATGTAAATATATATATATATATATATATATATACACACACACATATACATGTACACAGACACACACACAGAGGATTGGTAGCCAGAGAGGGCTAGTATGGTTTAGAAAGTTACAATGATAGTAAGTTGAGACAGAGAAGACTAATTTTACATAACATTTTCCGGTAGCTACCTTAGGCTTAATTGATTATGGTCTAGAACTGGAAATCAAGAGAGGGGTGGTCAGCTTAAAAAGAGAGGCCTGAGGAGTAAAGGGAAGCATAGCTGAAAGTGGCCCGATATAGTAGGCCATGTTAGGTACTCACCAGTGCTGGGTGGGAGGGAATGGGGAGTTGTAGAATGTAAGTTCTAGAACTGAATTGTTATCCAGACCAGATTTTTGCATACAGACTATACTGACTGTGAAGCAGAGTTTTTGCTCAGTTATTTTTCAGTCATGTCTGACTCTTCTGTCCATTTTTTTTTTTTTGGCCAAGATACTGGAATGGTTTGCCATTTCCTTTTCCAGCTTATTTTAGAGATGAGGAAACTGAGGCACACGGGGTTAAGTGACTCACCCAGGGTCACACAGCTCAGTGTGAACTCAGGAAAAGGAGTCTCTACTCTCTCTATTGTGTCACCTTTACTTCGTTTTTTTTTCCCCAGTTAGATGGCTCCATGCCATTATAAAAGACCCCTTCCAACCTAATGACCCTACAGGAAAGCTTTAATGGCTCAGGGTATTCACTACTCTGTGATAGTAATGGCAATTAAAGATTCCCCTGTATTGGCTTGGTTTTCAAATTGATTGTGTTAAAACCCAGAGCTTGTTAATCCCACCTGTGGGATGGACTTGTTGATGTGAAAAGAAAGTCCTGAACTGGGAGGAGATGGTGACATAGATTTGCAGAGACAGGAGAGAGAGGCAGAAGAGCTTTTTGGAAGCAGCACCTGGTGGAGGCAGAGAGAGAGACTGAGAAGGATTGCTGGGGCCACTTTGAATTGCCCTGGACTTTTGAGACCTGCCCCCTGAGCTGCCAAGGACTGAGGAGACATGGCTGTTTTGCTGGTACTTTGTCTGTCTGTTTTGATGTTGTTTTGCCAGATTTGTCCACTGGTGAAAGACTGTCCTGTTGAAGAAGTCCTGGAACCTGGCTGTTGGATAAGAATCCCGGAGACTGTCCTGCAGACAGAGAGTGAATACTGTCCACTGGTGAAGGGCAGTGCTGTTGTTGCAGGGGTCTGGAGACTGTCCTGCAGACAGAGTGAATACTGTCCACTGGTGAAGGGCAGTGCTGTTGTTGCAGGGGTCTGGGAACCTTTCTGTTGGTTCAGAAGCCCTGAAGAAGGATTTTCTTGTTGTATGTTTACAGAAATCCTGGAAGAGGGTTTTGCTAATGTTTTCAGGGGTTCTAGGACTGTTCTGCAGACAGAGGATGAATTAATGAAGGGACTGGCAATATATCTTGTGGCCTTGCTAAGCCTTGTCTCCCCAGGAACTAAGATTGCTGAGAACTTGCCTCGTGTCAAGATGAAGAAAAGACCTCCATTTGGGTATTAAGTGCTGTGCTTAAACTTGATGTAACTCTGGGGTAGATTCAATTGTGATCCAGGGGTGGGGAACTTTTGACCTTTTTGTGTTCTATGGTTGAACAAGTGAATGTACTTTACTTATGTTTGGAAACTAATCTCCATTTGAGAAGAGGGGCTTTGTGGTGGACTAAATGAAGGTATAGCCTAGGGGTGGAGAAGTATTTAGACCAGGAACTTTGTAATTGATTGAATGATTGGAAGGTCCTGGGGTGGGGTAGTACTTGGAGATTATTTAATCACTCTTAGTAAATGCTGTATTTTGAATGATGTCATGTTTTGACCTTCTCTGTTCTTGGTTTGTCACTGAATAAAATGGAGAGCACCTATGTTGGTATTTTGAACCTTGGGAAGTTGCCTTTCCTTGGCATTACATTACATACTCTGAGCCAGATTCATGAAGATCCTTAAGCTAGTGTCCGTGGAAATTTTTCGGAGAATCCATGGGGAACAAAAATTAATATCATTTTCACTAACCTCTATCTGAAATTCAATATTTCCTTCCATTTTGAATGTAAAAAGCAAAAACAAACCAAACCCAAGAAATTATTTTGAGAAAGAATCTATAGATGTTATCTATCTACCAAAGAAGTCCAGAGTAACTGAGTCTGATGCCATCTTCCCCACCTGTACCTAGAGGCAGTTAGGTGGTACAGTAGGTAAAGCACTGAGCCAAAAGTCAGGAAGATCTGAGTTCAAATATGGCCTTAGATACTTACTAACTGTGTGACCTTGAACATATCACTTGCTGTTTGCCTGAATTTCCTCATCTACAAAATGATAACAATAATAGCACCTACCTCCTAGAATTGTTATAAGGATCAAATGACATAATATTTGTTTGGTTCTAAAGGTAGTCATATGAAAGGTGTGTTTGGGGGAGGGCAGAAAAAAACAACAACAGAAAAGGAAATATACATCATAACTTTGTTGTATATTTAAAAAGGAATAGTGAGCTCTATGGAGTAGATTTGCAGTTTCATGTGCAATCATCTTTTCCAGTATAGTACATTATGGAGATGTTTGATTTAGTACATAATTTTTTTAAAAGGATGAACAGGTGGATTTTGGAAAAATCTGGAAAGACTTACATAATCTGATACAAAGTGAAGTGAGCAGAACCAGGAAAACATTGTACACAGGAATAGCAATATTGTGCAATGATCAACTATGAATGACTTAGCTCTTCTCAGGATTACAGTGATCTAAGACAATTCTAAAGGATTCATGATGGAAAATGTTATCCAAATCCAGAGAAAGAACTGATGGAGTCTGAATGAAGATTGAAGTATACTATTTTCACTTTGTAATGTATTTTTTTCCCTTTTGGTCTGTTTCTTCTTTTACAACATGACTAATAAGGAAATGTGTTTTACGTGATTGCACAAATATAGCCTACATAAAATTGCTTATTTTTTTAAGGAGGTAGAATGGAGGGAGAAAATTTAGAACTAAAATTAAAAAAAAAAGTTTAAAAATGTCTTTATATGTAATTGGAAGAAAATACCATTAAAAATGCTTAGCACATTGGAGCAGCTAGGTGGTGCAGTGAATAGAGCACCAGCCAGCCCTGGAGTCAGGAGGACCTGAGTTCAAATCCAGCCTCAGACACTTAACACAAAAAAAACTAGCTGTGTGACCTTAGGCAAGTCACTTAAACCCAATTGCCCTCCAGAAAGCAAAAAAAAAAAATGCTTAGCACAGTACCTGACATGCAGTAGATGCTTAATAAATGCTTGTTTCCTATACTTTCCTAATAAGTTGAAGATTCAAGATTCTTGGCATTGAGTTTTTTCTTTGGTTTGGTTTCATTTGGTTCCCATGTCCCCTTACAACAGGTTATTACAGGTATTGTTAGGAGGTTGGATAACTCCTTTATGTATCTAGGTCTGTGCTAATAACTTAGGAAATAACTTTTTTTAATAGTTTAGGATGTAATTTGATTTAAGTAGAGTGAAGCCTACAATATCTCAATAGAGCATTCAGATGAGAAGAGTACAAAATAAGCATTTATTAGGCATCTACTATATGTCAGGCACTATGCTAAGTGCTAGAGGTACCAAGAAAGGCAAACTATAGTTCCTGCCCTCAAGAAGCTCACATTCTAATGGGAGAGAGAACCTGAAAACAACTGTCTACAGACAAGACAGAATAGGAATCTAAATTGGAGATTGTCAACAGAAATTCTTAGGAAATTGAGAAAAATTTAGATTAGGTTGGTCCTATTTCCTCTGCCTATTCCTCTTAGAAATGGCTTTTCCTATTTTACCCTCAGCTAATAAATGAATAAAACTTATAGTTGGAAAGAGATTAACAAATACATACACACATTACTTCCCAAGGCTCAAAAAATGCCTTTCTTGTACCCATGTACATATGTATAGGTATGTGTGTGTGTGTGTGTGTATTAGGGCACTTTATGAAGGAATGAAATTTACCACAACCAGTCTCTAAACTGGAAGTAGCTTCAGTGATCACTTAGCCCAGTGGTAGCTGAAACAGAATACTTTCTACAATATATTCAACCAGTGGTCATACAATATTGGTTTATAGAGCTCTAGGGACAGGGAACCTACTGTAAGCCCAGGTAGTCCATCCCACTTTTATATAACTCTAGGGGAATGGAAGTTTCTTCTTCCTTGATGCCTAAATTTGCTCCACTGTAACTTTCCCCCATTTGTCTTAGTTTTGATTCCTGGAGCTATTGCAGTTGTTGTTTGTCCTTCCTTCTTGAAGAGGACCACTGACATCATGTGCCATGACTTGAAAGTGAATTGCATTTAAGTAAGGGGGCGCTGTGCAAAGTCACTAGCCTCACTTTCTTCTCTGGAGCCCTCTAGGTCCAGTAGCAGGATATAGATCAAGACAACCAGAGATGGCCCCCTCCCTGGGGCTAGACAAAAGAAGACTGACCCCTTTTTCCATTGACAGGCTTTCAAAGACTCCCATAGCTATCATATCCTCCCTAGGACATTTCTTTCCAGGGCTAACCATTCCTAGTTCCTTCAACTCATATGGCATGAACTTGAGACTTTTCATCATCCTACTGGCCGCCTTTTGACCATTTTTAAATTTATCAATGCCCAGTTAATTTATCAATTTGATAAAATGTGATGTTTAGAACTAAACACAGTACTCCAGATGAAATACTGCATGTTTGTGTGCGTATGCCTATGTATATATTTATATTGATACAGATGCTATTGTTCAATCATTTCAGTCATTTCCAACTCTTCATGATCCCATTTGGGGTTTTCTTGGGAAAGAGATTGGAGTGGTTTGTCATTTCCTTCTCCAGCTCATTTTCCAGATAAGGAAACTGAGGCAACCAGGATAAAGCAACTTGCCCAAGGTCACACAGTTAGTATCTAGATTTGAACTCAGAAAGATGAGTCTATGGGACTTCAGGCTTGGCACTCTATCCACTGCAGTATATAACAAGATGCTACATACACACACGCACACACATGCATGTGTATATGTATACACGTACATATATACATATGAATATAGACACATATACAAACATGTGTATGTGGTATATGCACATATGAATAATTGAATTAATAATTGAGGTTTATGAAGCATCTTATAGTTCACTATGGACTTGACTCACAATCCTGTTGTGCAGTAAGTGTGGTCTCGTGATAATCAAGGTTGTTGAATCCCTGGTTGTTGAATCTCTTCTACTTGCTCCTTACCCTAATACTGATTTAATGCCCAGGTAGTTTTCCCAGTGTATGCTCCCCTACATGCTAGGAAGTAGCTTCAGTGGATCTGTAATTCTCTTTATCACTTTGGGTCCCCTGAACCCCCAGGCAGGGTTAGCACTTCTGGCAAAGCACCTCACGATTAGATCTATTTCTATTTCTTCTCTGGAGATATTGCCCTCTCCTGAATCTCCAGTAAGAAAAACATGAATACAGAATGGTTAGCACAGTTTATCAAACAAGCAAACAAACAATGTTTAAAACAAATAAAGGTAAACAGACTTCCCTAGATCCAGAGAAAAATCTACTATGAAGCTCAATGGGATAAGGAGATACAGAATTACCATCTTGCAGTAAAATTGTCTTCAGGGCAGGGGGAGGTTCAGCTACACATCTTCTTTCCCCAAACACCTCATGCCCAATGGACTCAAGCAACCTTACTCCCTGATTCCTGGCTTCTGTCTGTGCTTCCAGGCTCCCAGCTCCATATGATTTCCTTTAGCTTTCCTTTTCCTAGTTCCATATATCTTCTACTCATCCCATCAGGTACTGGGCTCTTCTTTGGCTCTCTCTCCTGGACTCACTGAACTGACTTGTAAACATTACCTGGAGGCTTGGACTGTCATTCTTTGTTCTACAACATTGCTTCCTTTCTAACCCACTCAAAGAGCTCATTCCCATCGCATAAAAGGATCAGCTGGCTAAATATCTCATCTGTATCCCTTTCTGTGATTGGGTTTGTGAAAGGTCAACTCATTTAGAGGTGGTTAGGTGTCTGGGCCTGAAGTCAGAAAGACCTAGGTTCAAATGTGACCTCGGGCATTTAGTAGTTGTGTGATCTTGGGCAAATTACTCTGCTTTAGTCTCCCCATCTGTAAAATGGGGATGATAAGAATAGCACCTACCTCCCAGGGTTATTGTGAGGATCAATGAGATAATATTTATATAATGCTTAGCACAGTGCTGGGCATATAGTAGTGTCTTAATAAATGCTTGTTGTCTCTGTCCCTCCTTTCTTTTCCCTCCCTTCCTTCCTTCCTCTCTTTTTCTTCCTTCTTTTTTCTTTCTTTGTTCCTTTCTCTTTCTTTATTTCTCTTCTTTCTTTCTCTTCTTTTTCTTTCTTTCTTTCTTCCTTCCTTCCTTCCTTCCTTTCTTTCTTTCTCTTCTTCCCCTTCCTTCCTTCCTTCCTTCCTTCCTTCCTTCCTTCCTTTCTTTCTTTTCTTCTTTCCTTCTTTCCTTCTTTCTTTCTTTCTTTCTTTCTTTCTTTCTTTCTTTCTTTCTTTCCTTTTCCTCCCTTCCTACATTCCACATAGATGAAAAAACTGAATTCCAAGGAGCCGAGTGATTCAACTAAGGGCATTCAGTTAGAAACTGGCAAAGTCAAGACTTGAACCTAGGTCTTTGAGTCCAACTCCAGTGCTATTTCCACTAAATGTGTGTGTATGTATGTGTGTATATATGTATAAACAAATATATACATATGTATCATACAGACCTTGAGATACACACAAAATGATTGCTTTTAAGAATATAATTCACATGGTTTTTCATCTTTAATGTCCCTGCAAGAGGAGTTTTCTTTTGCATACTAAATTATCAAAGTAGAAACAGATAAAGTCAGTTGCCCATCATTCAAGTGCAGGTAAAAGATTGTAAAGACAGTTTTCAATCTAAGGGGTTGCTAATATGGGAAGAGAAATCCCTTTTTGTACAACATGTGTTAGTTGTGATCTGTGACAACCCATTTCTTACCTCAAAGTCCTTGGGCATTTTCAGAACTTAAACATTCTGCTCATTTCTTGTTACTTCACTTAATGGAAAGGTTCAGGATCATCTCTAAATAGGCATTCTGCAATTTCACCTTATTGGGCAAGTCTGACTTCTTTCTCTCCAGAAAACCTCTCTGCTAATGTAGAATACGATTGGGAAACCTAGATGTCAGGAGTGCCCCCAATAAGTGGGCAAGGCTATTGATGCTTCGTTCAGTTTCTTGTCTGTCTTAATGCACATCTTGGATCAGTGGATGGCCAAGCCACCTAACTGAGTGCCAATGACCCATTAAAACAAATTGAATGTGTTATGGTCAGCTTAATCCTATTATTGAGAAATGGCCTTCATTTATTCAGTACAATGTGAAAGTTTGATAATATCTGAGCAGTAGTGATAGTAGCAACAATAATAACAATACTAGTAATAACTTGTACTTTTATATAGCATTTTTAAATTTTGCAAATTATTTTACTTTTCATTTTTAATCTTTAAAACAACTCTGAGGTACATGCTATTTATCCCATTTTATAGGTAGGGAAAATGAGGCCCAGAGAGTTTGTGACATGCCAAGAGTCACAGAGCCAGCAATTAAGTATCTGAAGGTCAGTTCAAATCCAGGTCTTTTTGAACCAAAGTCCCAGCTTTCTCTTCTCTTCTCTAATTCCCCATTTAATCACTGTAGAATGCCAAACCGGGAGAGTCTCCTGACCAAAGTGGATTAGTAAGGGCTGCCTCTCATACTACCTTGGGCATCAAAATTATGGGGACTAAATATCTGTGTGGATCAAAGGAATCAGATGATTGATAAATCATCCTTTGGCATTATGCCAGATATACAATAGTTACTGTCTCACCAATTCAGCCTAAAGTCTCCAGTCAGCAAACTGGCAGGTCATCTTTTCTCCTCTGAGTCCTAAGTAATTTGAGAAGGAGAGAGAAAATGCAAAAATTGCATTGACTTTATCCTTTAATATTGGTATAAAAATAGACCTGCAGTATTGGTGGTGATTAATGCAGCATACAGAGAAATGAGTCCTCTTTCCTTTAGATTTGCTATTTATTGTTACTACCCACTATGTCTTTCCCTTAATTCACTTTATTTTCCCTGTTAGTCTCAGAATCACAGTCTAAGTTGGAAGGAACCTCCAGGGTCAAACCCTCATTAACCTCCTTGTCTACTGTGTTAGTATTTCTTAAATGGGTTCCCTTCTCTCCAATCCCACTATCACCACCCTGCTTTGGGTCTTTATATCTACTCAGCTTTGATATTGCAACCAATCTCCTTGCTTCCATTCTCTTTTCTCTCCAATTGATCCTTTGCCAGATGCCTGAGTCATCTTGCTAAGGCACCATTCCAATTACATAGTACTCCTTTGCTCAAAAATCTTCGGTGGCTCCCCATTACCTAATGACTATAATATAAACTATTGATTCTGTATTCAGGGCTTTCCATATCTGTCACCAAACTATGTTTCCAGCCTATCTCATTCTACTCTCTTTAATATATTCCACATTTTTGCCAAAATGGGCTACTTATCATCTCCTATTTTTGTCCAAATCCTGTACTTGTGCCATCACCCATGCCTGGAATGAACTCCAACTGTTTAAATCTTTCCCTTTCTTTGAGTTCTGACTGTGACTGTGCCCTCTGCAAAGTCTTCTTTGACTAACTCTGTTCCCTAATGCTAAAAGGGCTATCTCAAATTTCTCATTTCACTTCCCAAATCTCTCCATTGCAATGATCTCACTCTCTGGTTTATCAGTCATTGGTACTTTTGTCTTTCCTCTCAATAAGTTGTAAGCTCTGAGAAAACAGGAACTGGTGCCAGCCTTTGTATCTTCCCTAGAATCTAGAGTGATATTTTGAAGTCGGTAGGTACTCGTTTTTTTGTTTTTTGTTTTGCTTTTTGGAAGGGGGAAGGTAGGGCATTGGGGTTAAGGGACTTGCCCAAGGTCACACAGCTCGTTTTTTGTGTTAAGTGTCTGAGGCTGGATTTGAACTCAGGTCCTCCTGACTCCAGGACTAGTGCTCTATTCACTGAACCACCCAGCCACACTTGACCTTTATTTTTGAAGAGGACCAATGCCATTACAAGGGTGCTGTCTTGACTCCTATGTGAGTGAGGTAGAGCTGCAGAAAGTCAGCAGCCTTGCTCTCTCTTCCAGAATCACTGAAGTCCAGAGGCAAGACAAAAGTCAAGAAAACTGGAGATAGCCTGGGATGCAGTGGATGACCTTGGCCTCTTCAATGACTGACCAAGTTCTAAGCTCTCCACAGCACCTGCTTCAGCCACCTTCATGGCAGGCACTTATTAGATGTTTGTTGAATGAATGAGAGACTGAACAAATAATGTGTAAGGTGACTGTTAACCAAGAGCAAGACACTTCATCACCATGAATTTTCAGAGGTAGCCCGGGAATCAGTCAGCCAGCCAGTTCACATGGTATTTAAGCCAAAGGTCCCATTGGAGTTGGCTGTAGTTTATAGACAGGGGAAAACTCCCCTTTCTCCCCCATTTAACTTTCTCTTCTCTGCTGGTTAAGGGACTTATTGAAAGTTATTTTTTTCTGGAGTTAAGCTAGCAGGAGTTTTAAAAAGAGAAGGTGATGAGTGTAAAAAGTTGATCTGTTTTTCTCATGAATAGAAACATCCCCTTTTTCTGGGACAGTTTAGAGGCCCAAGTGGCAGCTCTAATGGGGGAGTTAGAAACTGCCAGAACTCATGGATTAAATAACTGCAGGTCTGTAAACCAATTGCTTTCAGTAATGCATTTATTGTTTTCCTTCTGTTCCCCTGGAAGAATTGATCTCTTTAGCCAGGGCTGTGAATTGTTAAGGAAAGTGAGGGTGGGAGTAGGGGTGGGGTAGGCAGAATGCCTTCTTGCCAACCTTGGTATAGTGGAAAGAAAACTGGATATAGAGTCAGATCACCTAGCTTCAGCTCACATTCTAGTACCTTCTACCTATGTCGTCTTGGGGAAGTGATTTCCCGTCCCTAATACTGTTTCTTCATCTATATGAAGAAGGGTTTGGCTCAGTTGAGTCCTAGGGCTCCTTCTGGTTTTAAATCTTATCATCTTAAGTTCCACCTCAGCCATTTGTCAGCTATGTCATCCTGCAAAAATCACTTCCCTTTCTTGTACCTTGGTTTCCTCATCTATAGAAATCAGTTTTAAATACTTACCTTACAAGGGGATTGTGAGGGTGAAATGAGCCAGCAGATATGAAAGGGATTTGTAAGGGTAACATGCTAAATACCTGTGGGCTCTTACTACTTTTCATAGAAGTTTCGAGGTGGAAATGACCTTCAATATCATCTATTCTAACCACTTTAGCTTATGGAGGAGAAAACTTCGAAGAGGTCAGTTCACCCAAGATTGTAGAATTTAGAGCTGGAAGGAATCTTAGTTAATCCAACCATTTCATTCAGCAGATGAGGAAGGTGAGAGACTCAGAAGTCTGAGATGATAAGGATAATAAATAGCTGATTCAAACCCAAGTCTTCTAATGAAACGTCAATACCCATGCTTCTGCCCCTCCTCCTCCCAATGGGGTTGATCTTCCAACCCAGATCTCCTGACTTCCACCCTAGACTTATTTCCATGAGTTGATTGATGGAACCTCTTTCCAAGAAGTACTGCAAATTGTGTTGGTGTTGGGCCTTGGAAGAACACTCTGAAACTGTCAGGGACAATGGGTTGCTACCATCTTGTCAAGAAGGTGACTTGGTAATATATCTCTGCCCTGTTGTATTAGCACTAATACTTAAAGACTCTTAGGAGAGAACCTATGGTTGTGTGTGTTTAAGAGAGAACAAGGCAGAGAGATAGAGTCAGAGACAAAGATGAAGACAGAGAGACAAATATAGAAAGAGACACAAAGAGATTGAGACAGAAAGACAGAAACACAAATAGAAAGTGAGAGAAACAGAGAAATAAAGAGGAAGAGACAGAAAGACAGAAAAAAAGAGACAGAGAAGATAGAGGGAGAGACAGAAATAGAAAGACAGAGATGTAGAGACAGAAACTGAGAGAGACACAGATACAGAGAAAGAGCACACGCTTAAGAGACTAGGGCATTGCAAGTTATGTTTTTGCTGAGAACCTTAGGAAGATGCTCATAACAATAAGGCTAATATGATGATTATCACATAGGGACTGTGTCCAGAGGCAGTATTACATAATGGACTGAGTACTGTATTTAAAGTTAGTAAGACATGGATTCCAATCTTGCCCCCGGTATTTAAGAGCTCTGTGACTCTAGGCAAGTCACTTGAAGAAGTTTGAATCCCAGTTTCCTGATTTGGAAATAGTTTTAATATCCACTCACATTCAGCATTTTTGTGAGGATGAGAGGGAATGTAAGGAAATAGAGACTGATTTAAAATGTGGGCTCCAGTCATGGCGTAGATAGAGCTTGTGTGTGTGTGTGTGTGTGTAGGGCTGTGGGGGATATCAGGGACTTTCTCTTTGGGAAGATTTGTCTTGTCAATTGAGAGACTAGTTCACCTTATCAAAGTGACCCAGGTCAAATTTCACCATGGTGGTTAAATGATGTAATGTCCCTGGAGAATGTCTAATGTCTCCTCCTTGGGAATCTGAATACTTGAGGAAATCATTGGAGAACTGGGGTAGCCAGACTGGTTGAACCTGTTTGTTCAGGAGCAAAAACAATTGCCAAGAGGCAGCTATAAACTACCCTGCCAGACTCATCTGGGCATAGTATCCTCTTCTACAGTCTCCTTTAAAGCATAGAATTTTAGAGGATAGTACCTAAGAAATAATTTCAAACTTCTCATTTTACAAGTGGGGAAACTGAGACCAACAGATGTGAAGGTACTGCATAATCCAGTGCCAATTACCTATTGTCTCTCCATCCCGTATTCCTCATATAAGATTCTTTAGAGTGGTCATCATTTCATTCTTTGTATCTATATCCCCAGCTCCTGGCACATATACATTTAACCAATGATTAGTGATTGATCACTGTGGAATAATGGAAAGAGAGTGAGACTTGAAATTAAGAGACCTAGGTTTGAATTTTACTTCTAAAACTTAATTAGCAGTGTGACCTTGGGAAACTCACTTCTCTTTTAGCCTCAGTTTTTTCATCTGTAGAATATGGGATAAAGATTGTTGTGAGGAAAGCTTTTACTGTAAAGTGCTGTAAAAAAGGGATCTGGAATAACTAATTCTAATATTCACTAAGGACAGAGTTCACTAATTATGCTTTCCCCCTCTGAACTGAAGTGACTAATATAAATAAACACATAGTAGGCACATATTAATTGTTTATTGGTGTTTGTCCCATCTTGAGAGGACACGTTTACCTGACTGCCGTGGAGGGGGATGGCAATATATCCTTGGACTCACCTTCAGTCTCTGGAATCTCTCAGTCTTGCTCAGATGTAGGAGGGAAGGAAGGAGGGAAAGAAAGGGGAAGGAAGGAAGGAGGAAACTCAGCTGAGCTCAGTATGGGTAGTCACAGCCTATAAATCATTAATTTTCATTTTTCACACACAGCCTTGCAATGATTGAACACTACTCTACATTGAACTTAAAGGCAGTTTTTAACTTGATATAAGGGAAACTTTGTAAAATTCAGGGCTATTTCAAAGTGGAATAACACTGTAATAATAATGAACTTATTTTAAGCCCAGAAACAGTACAATGGCTCCTCAAGTCCTTGAGGATCTCTTCTCTGTTGCTTTAGAGAGTTTTGATGATATGAAACATTGGAACACCATCACACTTACTCTGAGCCCCAGTCAGGAAAATTCTAACATTTACCCAGGGGTTTGGATTTCTGCCTTCATTTATATTTATAGTTATTTTTTGATAATGTTTGGCCTCTTTGTGGTTGAACCATAATTCTAATTTCCTGAAATGCAGAGTAAATAAACAGGTATCCAACAAGGAAATCGGGGAAAGAATAGACTTTTTCTTGGTATTTCACTCATTTCTTGAAGATGTCATTAGCCCAAGAAGTCTGTAGGGCCAATGGCTCTCTGAGCTTTCCCTTCTCTAACATAAGTCAGTGCTACTTTCTCTGTCTCTGGTTCCCCATATTCTGCTAATTCTTTGTTCTGAACTAGCTGGTCCTTTAATACAAGCTCCTTAGGGCATGACCAATCAGAACAGATTTCTTTCCTGTGGCATTTAATTGAAATGTCTTTGATTCAATAAGGTGTCCACTCCAGGCTTTGTTCTCAGCCAGTGAACAACCCAGGTGTGTTCTCACTTGATTAATGACTATTTCACCCTTCCCCAAATCATTTCTTAATCTTAGGAGCTCCTATGGTCAGTGGAATGTTAACCAAAATCAGAAAGGGGAGAGGGTTCAAACACCTGCACCTTACTAATTGTGGGACCAGTGGTAAGCTACTGGACTTCTCTGTCACATGAACCTCAATTTCTCATCTGTTAAATGGGGTACTATCTTCTTCACAGAGTTGTTTTGAGGAAAGCATTTTTAAAATTTGAACCCTCAGACCAGGAGTTCTTAGCCTAGGATCAGCTAGTTTGTTTCTTTCTTTTTTTTTAAATTGTCACCATATAAGGTGTTCCAAAAGTCTTGTGCACTAAGGCTTTTCTAGGCTGCATTAAGACTTTTGGACACATCTAGGTAGTGTGGTGAATAGAATACCAGACTCAGAGTTAGAAAGATCTGAGTTCAAATTTAGTCTCAGAAACTTACTAACTGTTTGAGCCTGGGCAGATCACTCAACCCTGTTTGCCTCAGTTTCCTCATCTGTAAAATAGCTGGAGAAGGAAATGGTAAACCATTCCACTCTCTTTGCCAAGAAAACCGCCAAAAAGGGTCATGAAGAGTTGGACATAACTGAAAAATGACTAAAAAATAACAAAGACTTTTGGGGTGCCCTGGATAATTGGTTTCCTTTGTAATCCTCGATATTTTATTTTAAAATTTAATATTTCTATATTTTTGAGTACTTCTTCCACCCTCCCTCCCCACCCCAGGGAGGGGTACCTAGTCTCACCCAACTGCCAAATGAATCCATGGCAGCCAAAAGTAAATTGAGAACTCCTGCTGTAGACAACTATGAATCCATTTATTTCAACATTTATTAAGTTCCTACTATGCTGACACTGTGCTAGGAGAGATATGATGGTCAGATAAAACCCAGGCCCTTGCCCTCCCAAAGCACACAATTTAGTGGGGGAGATAATTAAAGTAAGTCCTCTTTCTCTGGTGCTTTGAAGTTTAAAAAGGACATTCCTCATTACAACCCTGTGAAGGAGACAGTACAGTTATTACCATCACCATTTTACAGGAGGGGAAACTGAGGCTCAGAGAGTTAAATTGACTTACCCAAGATCACACAGGTACTAAGTTTCAGAGATAGGACATGAGCACATCAGTCCTGGCTCCGAGTTTACTTCTCTGGTCCCTCTTCCATGAAACATCTGCCTCCAGATAGCCATAACTCAAAGGAATGTAGGAAAAGTGCCAACCAAAAAGCTGTGTGCCATCCAAAGGGGAAGGGTTTTACTAACTTGGCTGCTGAATACAGGTCTGAGAAAGATCAGGGTAGGCTTCATAGACCCTTTCATTGTAAGCAGGTTATTGTTATTAACGTGCTAATGCTCTGGGATGGTGTTTGGGCCACTGATTTTCATGACAAAGGAGGGGGATGCCAGGAAGAGAGACCAGGTTAAATGTCTTTGGCTGGCTTTCAGGGTCATGGGGCTTCTTTTGTTCATGATCACAGTGAGAATAAATAAATAAATAAATAAAGAGCACGCAAAACCAACAGGGGATCACATTTCCAAACTCTCGCTCTCGTGGCTGACTTCTGAATCATCAGTTTAGTAATTAAGAGACAAAAGCACAAAGTTGCATTTGTCGATGAGATGTAAATTGTACCTTGCAAAAGGTCAAGGCCTGCTACTGATTAAGCATCTCCTCAGGCTTCTTTATCACAGCTGAAACAAGAGCAAAATTGAGGCTATTTATAGGTGCCCCCCCCTTCCTTTCCCGAAATTTCCCCTTGGGATGTGAGGGTTTGGGGAGATGATTTCCATATTCTTGTGGTTTGGAACTCTGCATCAGAGAGTTTCTATAGCATCAGCTGGGTGCTGACAGCTGCTGAAGAATAAACAAGCGTTGATGCATTGAACTGGGAAGTCCATATGGTTCGGAAAAAGAGAATAAAATAAAATAAAAACATTTGTTAAGATGTTGGATTGTTGAGCAGAGCTGGATCCAGCCGTTTAGCACTACTCGGATGCCTTGCACGGCTCTGAGAGAAACAGATCACAAATGGGAGCATTTCTCTTTTGGATGAAAGATTTGTGGTATGGATGGAGTGTCAAGAGGTAGGGTGTAGGGCAGGATTTCTGAGCAGCTGTCCTTAGTATCTAGATATGGGTCTTGTGACAGAATGGGAATTGCCTTCCTAAGCCTTTTGGGACCAAAGTCCCACTTGGAATGGTGACTTTCCAGTGTTTTTGTCCCCGGTACATCATTATCTCATTTGTCCCTGACAATAACCTTGTTGGGAAGTCAGTGAAAATTTTTTTGTCTGTTTTACAGGTAAGGAAACTGAGACCCAGGAAGGTTTTCGTTAATTCTCCTTTTCTCTGATTACTTTCTCTATTGGTTGTTTCCACAAAATTTAGCAATAGATGGTAGATCATCATGCATTCTTTTCTGCCTATTTAATGGGAGTTAGTTGAGCTTCTCCTCTAGGCACTGCAATAGAAAGAGAGCTGGATTTGGAATCCAAGAGTGTGAGTCTGAATCCCAGCTCTGCTAACTTACGGCTCTGTGACCTTGATAAAGTTTCTGTTCCTCTCTGAACTTCCGTTTGCTCATTTGTTAAATGAAAGGGTTGACTTTGTTAACCTCTGAGATCCATTCCAGCCACAAATGTATTATTGGTCCTATAATCATAAGTTCTTTGAGGGGAGGGATAATGTTTCATACTTTTTGGATATCATATATGTGTTAATAATGTTTCTTCTTGATTCTTTGCCTGACCTTGGCAGGGGTGGGGAGGTGGGAGGGAAGGGGAGAGACAGAAGCAAAGAGAGAATGAGGAGGGAGAGAAGAGACAGAGAAACATAAAGGGAGAAAGAGACAGAGGGAGGAGAGAGAGAGAGAAAAAGACAGATGGACAGAGAGAGACAGAGAAAGAGAGAGAAATGGGGTGGGGAGGGATGAAGGAAGGAAGGGAAGGAAGAAAGAAAGAAAGAAAGAAAGAAAGAAAGAAAGAAAGAAAGAAAGAAAGAAAGAAAGAAACATT
>NW_027185771.1:35352806-35360518 GCF_028583685.1 Petaurus breviceps papuanus
GAAAGAAAGAAAAAAAGAAAGAAAGAAAGAAAGAAAGAAAGAGGGAAGGAAGAAAGAAAGAGAAAGGAGAAAGAAAGGAAAGAAGGGAGGAAGAAAGGAGAGAGAGAGAGAGAGTGTGTGTGTGAGAGAGAGAGGGAGAGAGAGAGAGAGAAATCTTTCTTTTGGATCTGGACCCAGTCATCTAGCTGAAGGAAGAGGACAGATGAGCTCTCAGAAAGTTTTACTGTCAGCATAGTTTGAAAGGCTTTGCTGTTAGAAAACTTAGATTTAAACAGACCAGAAGAGGGAGGCATCCTGGTATAGTAGAAAGGGTCTTGAATTTAAGGTCAAATGACATGGATTTGAAATTCCATTCTTCTATCTATTAGTTGCACGACTTTGGGCAAGTCATGCTACAAGGAGAGGGCTGAGTCACATCAGGGATTCTTAACCTGTTTGTATGTGTATGTGTGTGTGTGTGTGTGTATGTGTATGTGTTTGTTATGAACCCTTATGTTTAAAAAAATAAAATAACAGGATTACTAATGAAAACAACTATGTTCAAATGTAGTTATGTTTCTCCCCTTCCCTCTCCTCTTTCTTTCCGTCTTGCTATATGTGTCTGTCTGTTTCTACATATAAGTGTGTATGTATGTATGTATGTATTTCACAAACCCCAATTTAAGGACCCCTGAGCTAGGTGATCCTAATGGTTACTTTTCTAACTTTGGCACTCTAAATCTAGGCCATCTATGTACCTTTTATACACCTGAGTGAACAGAAGGTGGTAAGCATGGACCAAGTTGATTGAAAGGGGGGACAGTGTAGGCATAGTTGGATTTACTTGAGGCATCTCTTGGGCAGACTCCCTTTATTGTAAGGCTGCTATCAATACCAAAGGGTCTTCCAGGACTCTGTCTGTGCACATGAACCTGAGGAGGACCCTGCTCTGATTTGACCAGGGAAAACTTGAATGATTATCATGTAAAGGGCACCTTTGCATATGCTCTATAAAGACCAGAGGGTAGCCCTTTAAAGAAGAGTTAATTCTTTGGAGCGTGGTGACTTCTGGGAATTCTATCCCTAGGGGAGTTGGGCTGCCACAAATGGAAGTCTTCCTTCTCTCTGCCTCCCGTGACTTTCTTCATGTCTCATGCCATAACTCAACAGGTCAACTCTACCAGTGAGATGCAAAGATTTGGGGATTTTTATCTTGTCCTAAATCAAACAAGTTCAAATGCCCTTAGCTGCTATTTCTGGCAAGATCGCCTAATTTGGTACTAGAGAAGAAGAGGAAAGAACAGTAGTGATGATAGGCTTTGTGCTTGGGCAGTATGAACATTGTAGAGTTGTCAGGAGGGGAATTTGGAGGGGGCTGTGGGATAGGTGCTCCAAATCCCATGAGTGAAGCACACAATAGAAAAAAAATCATTGCCCAATGTTTGCTGCAGGGATAAGCGTGAGTGAATGTTGCCCTCCCCAGTGCCAGGCTGGTGAATTAACTTGAGGGGAGCGTTTAAGTGGGCCACATAGTTCTTTCCAATTCCTTACATTTCCTAGGCTTTTAAGAAGCCCTCCAGTTTTTATGTTTTCCTTCCAAAGATTCATTCCCTACCATTTAGATCTACTATTTCAGATACTCTCTGGCAAAATTGCAAGGAGTAGCATCAGCACATCTATGTACAGTAGGAGAATATATTTGGAATGCTTATTTCCGAGAGCTGTTGGAGATGACTAACAATTTTACACCACACAGAAGGATTGACAATAAATTTAGGAGTAGCAAATGGAACTACTGTTCTATTTCCCTCTCGGTAAATAAATAACGACAAAACCTGTATTCCAATACCAGAGCGTCAAATCCATGGTACCCAGTTGATTAATACTGAAAACATCTTGGTGAAAACGATACATTTAGAATAGTCATAATGTGAGTCCCAGCAGCTGACACCGAAGGTTTATTTTAATCTAGCACAAATCAGAAAGCTCAACGTGAAGAGTCATGGCACCCTCTGCAAGGGACCACCTGTGTCCATACCTGGGAAGTTTGCAAAGCTTTTTATTTATTTATTTTAATTTAAACCAGAGTCTCAAGCAAAACCAGCCCTGCTTATGCCTTCAAGGCTCCCAAGAAAGACTCAATGAGGAAGCTGATTGACGAAGAGCAGCTTTGGCGACATTTATTCCTGACATTTTCGATTCCCCCCTCACCCCTGCCTCTTAGAAACCCTAGCTTCCTTTATGACTCAGAAATTACCACCCTTTGAAGAAAGTCCATCTAGATTACCTGCCTCACCCATCAAAATTACTTTATATTTATTTGCTACTTTTAATTTTTAAATGTAATTACTGTATATTTACTTTATATATTATTTGTAGATGTTACCTTTGACCCAGGGCTCTCCAAAGAGACTGCAATCTGACCTGGAACTTTTACACCTAAGGGTCCCACTTGGAATTCTCCAGGAGAAATTTTAAAATAAAATTTAAGCATGTTTTATGTCTAAGTTTCCCCAGATGTGTACAGTAGGTCCCCCAAATCCTGCCTGGGTAGGTACTCAATGTAGCATATGAATGGTATGGGTCAACTATCATTTCACTCATCAAAGAAAGTTCCTAGGAGACAAAGGATTTATGAAAGCCCATAAACACATAGAGTAGCCCTTCCAACAAGCTTCAATCAACCATTCATCAAAAGATAGCTCCAGTCTCTGAAACCCAGGGAGTAAGGTGGCAGCATGTGAGTGAAGCTGTCAGCAATATTGCTTAGGCATTGTTATGTGCCAGAAACGGTGTTAAAGCATTAGAGATTACAAAGAAAGGTAAAACCCAGTCCCCTTTTGAAGGATCCCACAGTCTAATGGGAGAGAGATAACATGGAAACAACTAGACATTAACAAGATATATACAGGAGAAATTGACGGTAGTCTTAGAGAGAAGGGACTAAAATTAAGGAGAATTGAGACATGAAAGTCTCAGAAGTCAGGAGGCAGAGAGAAGAAGGAAGACTTGCAGAAATGGGGGATAGTCAGTGAAAATTCATGGAGTCAAGACATGGAGAACCCTATGAGAGGAATGACAAGGAATCCTCTGTCAATGGATCAGAGAGTACACAGAAGGAAGCGAGGTATAAGAAAACTGCAAAGGTAGGAATGGACCAGGTTACCAAGGATTTTAACAGTCAAACAGGGTTTTATATTTGGTTATGGAGCTAATAGTGAGTTCATTGAATGGGGGGAGGATGACATGGTCAGGTCTGTGCTTTAGGAAGAACAATAACATAGCAAAATGAGGGATGGACCGGAGTAGGGAGAGTCTTGAGGCAGGGAGACCAACTAGCAGGCATTTTAATGGTCTGGGTGCTTTAGTGGTGCTAGGTGATGAATCCACTTCCAGGGAAGTACTTATCAGATGACTGCATCAGAGTTCAGACCCTACTATCTAATCAAGCCTATTGGGTGGAATTTATCAAATTGACCAGGAGGACTGGCAAAAATGAGAACTTGGAGGCACTGTCCTTTACTTATTCTTGTGACTTAGTTTCTAAGAAATAAGTATCTATGTATGTATGTGTGCATATATATCTATGTCTATATATACTCTCTTGTACATATGTGTATATATGTGTGTATATATGTATGTGTGTAAATATAAACATATACACGAAAGGTTTTCTCTTATATATACACATCCATACAGGTGTGTATATATATGTATGTACACACACACACACACATATATATATATATATATATAATGGAGTAGGGCATTTTTAGCTAGCGACTGTCAAACAGGCCAGTTTGACCAGACTTGAACGCACTATCACATAGCTATCATTTAATGACAGGTGCTTTCTTTTCCCCAGTGTCTCCTGATGCCATGGTCCTCTTCGAAAATAAAGGACAGACACAAGATTTGCAAAGAACTTTACAAAAATTATCTCATCTGATTCTCCCAATAGCCTTGGGAAATATGTCCTTAACAGATAGTCCTTAACCTCATTTGACAGATGAGGAGACTGAGGTTCAGACATATTAAGTGATTTATCCAGTATCAATCACACATTTTATAAATATTGGAGATTATTTAAACCCAGGTCTCCATAGCTGGGGTGGGCTTTAATGTGTCAGAGGTGACATTTAAACCCAGGTGTCCATTGGCTCCAAATTCAGTGTTCTTTTTACCATATATCACTGCATTACAGGGGGCATATGAGAAAAACCTTTCATTAACTACAAAAATCCTATAAAAATGGGCACCGGTATCCTTATTTAAGACAGACTGACACATGATCCCTTACACCTGCATTTTGTTCTTTCAAGGTCTTGGCTTTTTGGAAATTGGGACCTGGTGTCCCCAGTGGCTATGAAGGGCAAAGCTACTTAAGCAGGCCCTTGCTGGGATCTGGTCTTTGTGAGTCTGGCCTCTGGCCACCATTAGGCTGCCCATTTGTAGGCATTAGTTTCTCTCTATTCTAGTAACCTTGTATGACAGGAGGGTTGGATTTTTAGCCAGCAAAGCGAAGGAGGACACAAAGACTAGCTCCCAGGGTGGGACAAAGGAACTGGGGATGGTGTTGGCTTGTATAGAAAGTTCAGTATTAAAAGCAACCCCTAAACAAGAACTGTAAGAATGCCAGTGTTATTTCCTTTGTACCCTTCCATAACTCCATCAGAATGGCACATGAAGAGAAGTTAGGAGTTGTAAGGCTGTGAGAAAGCCTAGGGAACTCCTGAAGCCTTTTTTTAATTAAAAATTTAAAAAGTAAAATAAAATCCGATCTAGACACTCAACAGTGCTGTGGTTCTATAACAAATCGGGGAATTTCTTTTCGGCAATTAGGGTGAAATTAGGTCAGTACAGAAATGAGCGTGAATATGCCATTCTCATTCTCAGTCCTTTGAAAGAAGATGTGGGCCGTGACAAATGTGTCAGAGGCAATGAGTTCCTGCCTGCTCTGGGGCAGCCCTACCTTTAAAGAAGAAGGTCAAACAGCTTGTTGGAGAGTGTGCTGGACTTATATTCAGAAGGACCCGGGTTCACTATCCCTTTTTCATAGGTATGTGACCTTAGACAATTCATCTACTTATGGTCTCAGTTTCCCTATCTTCAAAATGGATACAATCGTACTGGTGGTACCAGTCTTACTCAGTGATGTTGAAACTCAACTGGAAAAAAAGATGTATATAAAGTTCTTTTAAAACCTTGAAGTGCTATATGAGAGTCAGCTATTTTCATGAAGTCCAAAGAGAGGGCCAGGCCACAGAAAAGTGGAGGGCTGATGTATTTAGAAGGCCCGTCCATGCAGCAATACCTTCAATGTACAGAAAGGGACAGACCCCCAACTCAGGCTTAGAGTACTGGTATCTCCCTGGATGGTGAAACTTGTGCAAGGAAAACAGAAGAAGGGAACACAGGTTCTGGAGTCAGTAGGGAGGAAGTCACCTGTAGCTAGGACTGCCACCTAAATTGTACATTCACTTGCCAATATGCCTTCAAAAACCTAACCTGGCTGGAGTGTGAGTGCGGACCAGCATGAAAAGCCTGGGCCACTAGATTGAGAGTAAGAGGACCTGGGAGGAATGCCTGCTTTGCCCTTGCCTAGGTTCATGACCTTCAGCAATTCACATTATCTCATCCGAAACTCAATTTCCTCTTCTCTAAAAAGAAAAAAAAAATAGACTGGATCAGGGCTTCTTAATTTATTTGGGTCAGCTGGCACACTTACAGTGTATAAAGCCCACACCCTATGCCTACCTGTGCCCCCATACCAATGGTTTCATCTGGCCCTGAGCCTCCTTAAACATCCCAAAGTGAAAACAAGCCCTGGACTCTTACACCCCCCCCCCCCTCCCCCCCACATACATACACTAAGGAATCACCAACCAACCATTCAACAAACATTTTTCCAGCATTAGACATTGTGTTCAATGTTGGGATATGAAGACAAAGCATGAAACAATGCCTGCTCTGAAGGATTAGTCAATCAGGGGAGGCAACACATATCCTTATAATTACATGCAAAAGAAATAGAAGGTCCTTTAATGTGTAGGGCATTTGCAACTAAGGGGTAGGGAAAGTCCTAATGTAGGAGGGGCTGAGTTTGGAAAACAACTAGGAATTCTAATTAACCAGCACTCACAAAGGCAACAGAGGAATGAGGCAGACTATTGTACAGGGTGTGGGACAGAAACAACGTATTTGTATGCATGTACACGTGCTTATGTATATGTGCATACATTCTATCTATACACATACATTCATGAACATATATAAGGCAACTAGGTGCAAAGTGGATAGAGTGCCAGCCCTGGCATTAGGAAGGCCTGACTTCAAATCCTACCTCAGACACTTATTGGCCATGTGACCCTGGGCAAGTCACTTAACCCTGTTTGCTTCAGTTTCCTCATCTGTAAAATGAACTGGAGAAGGAAATGGCAAACTTCTCCAGTATCTTTGCCAGGGACAAGAAAACCCCAAATGTGGTCACAGAGTCAGACATGGATAAACAGTAACAACACACATATACACACATATATTGATCTCTCTATATACATTTATATAAATATACACATACATGTACACACATACATATATACCTACATATGTAAATACATGTACACACATATCTATATACACACACATATATGTTTGACACACCCATATGTGTTGTGTACCCTGGCTAGATTATAAACTTCTGGAAGGTGAGTGTATTTTGTTTTTGTTATTCTATCTCCAGTACTTAGCATATGTCTGACACATATCAGATATTGGATAAATATTTACTAATTACTACAGCAAGAGCTCTGTTCCTTCTCATGTGGTGGGGGGAAAAAGGGGGAGAGACATGCATAGCACTTGGAATCAGCAAACCTCAGTTCCATTCTCATTTCTGTCTCTTTCTAGCTTAGCTAAATTGCTTATCAAGTGAAGTGACTTATCCAAGCTCTTAGCTGTAAAATGTGAGAATTGGATTCAGTCATCTCAAGGGTTCTTATAGTTTTAAATCTATAATTTTTGAAGTCTTGAGAAAGGAATGATTAGTGATATACACCTGATTAGCCAAGTGACGGCCCAGGGAAATGTTCCTAAGGGCTTTTGTATCCTTTCTGTGGTACCAGCAGCTGGAGTGGTACCTTAAATGTCCTTTAGAACAGCATTCACCTTTTCCAGAATTTGTATGATGCTGGTCTACCAATGAATACCAACAAATGTTCACCTATAAAAATGCCATATACATGTCAGGTGCCAGGATTCCATCATATCCGTGACTGAGAATATTACGCAAATAACATGACTCAAACAAAAACATAAGCAAGAAATTAAGCAACCCAATTAAATGACCAGTTCTAGCCCTCTTTGAAGCAGATCCACAGGGTCACATGTGCTTAGGGAAAAGTAGTGAGTAGACTGTACATATTGTTTTCAGGACTTTTGTAAAGGTTTCCTTCTTTCCTTTGCCAATGTGTGTGTGTGTGTGTGTGTGTGTGTGTGTGTGTGTGTGTGAGTCAGAGAGAGACACAGGGAAGTGAAAGATAGAGACAGAGAAAGACAGAGGGAAATGAGAGAGACAGAGATAGAGGGAGACACAGATACAGGGAGTGACAGGGGAGGGAGAGAGATAGAGAGACAGACAGACACAGAGAGATGGAGAGAGACAGAAACAGAGAGACAGAGATAAAGAAAGACACAGAGAGAAAAAGTCAGAGACAGATAGAGACAGGGAAATGAGA
>NW_027185771.1:35360528-35383198 GCF_028583685.1 Petaurus breviceps papuanus
AGAGACAGAGACATGGAGAGACAGAGACACAAGACACAGAGAGATGGAGAGAGACAGAGCGACAGAGTTAAGGAATTATATCTCTTGGATTACTTCCTTTAGAAGTGTATTGAAAGGTTCTAAGTTTACCATAGATAACCCCTACCTCCCCTCATCCTCAAGCCATGAAGGTCCTAGAATCAAAGAATCATAGGCTTTACAGCTATAAGACATTTTAGAGGTAGTTTAGTTGAACACCTTAGCTTTGCCTAGAGACCGAGATGGGATTCAGAACCAGGTGCTTTGACTTCAGGTCCAATGATGTTTCTATGACACCATCCCTTTTCTGACTGGAGGTAGAAAATAGTAACTTTCTGGCTATTCTCTCACACTGTGGACTCTAACTGAATTTGTAGCTAGGTCTTGGAACAGAGGCAAGAACCCTGGATATGGAATTAGGAGAGATCTAGAAATAGATAAGAAAACGAGGAGGAATAAATTCAACGATGCATATATACAGTGTTTTGGAAACTTCAAAAAACATTAGGTGGAATATACCCCCAATACCCAATGAGATAAAAGGAAGACGGAAAAGTATGTAAGTACATAAATAAGTGTGTACCTACAAAAGTACTCATAAAAGTACTCTCATAAGTGCAAACAATATTAACAACCACGCTTTTGGGTGTCCCTTTATCCACCCCTTAGCCTGTCTCCACTGATGTTTTCAGACCTTTATCTCTTACAATCTTTGTTTCATTTTGAATCACAGAGTAGCCAAGAATTGTAAATACAGTAGAGGTGCTCATCAACAAGAGAATGGCTGTACCAGTGTGAAGGCAGTAGAATATAATTGCCCTGTAAGAAATGAGGAATTCGGGGAAATGGGAAGATTTGTAGGAGCTTATGCAAAGCAAAGCAAATGGAACTAAGGGGACAGTTTGCAATATGATCATGATAATGTAGAGGGGGAAACCACGATAATGGCACTGAAAGACTTCTGTGTTTTGATTGGTGAAGTGTCCAGTAATGAATGAATGAATGGCTTTAGAAGACTGACCTTGAAAGTACAATTCCCCTCTCATGGCAGAGAGATGTGAAATGAGCAATACTTTTTTTTTTTAAGATCACTGTTAATTTGTTTTATTTATTTTGCTTACCTATACTTATGTTACAAATCGGGGTTCTTCTTTAGGCTAGAGGGGGAATGAGTCACTTCAAAGTGACAATGTCATAAAGAAGAAAAGCATATCAATAAAACATTTTTTAATGTTATGGAAATGCCAACCATCATTGTAATCCATTAAAACTCCTAGATTATTTTTTATGACCTTTGGTCCAATACCACATCCTTCTATCCTGCACTTCTTTATCCAAGGGACTTTTAAAAATTCAGGTGTGAGATTTTGCATGTAACTTTAAATTGAATCTTGAGTCCATTTTTCTAGCCTGTTGAAATATTTTCAACCTCTGACTCTGTCATCTAACATGTTAGCTATTCTTCTAAGCTTTGTGGCAAAATTGGATAGTTCTAGGGATGGGAACCTCACTACCTAATGGGGCAGCCTCTTACACTTTTGGACAGGAGCCACTGAAGATTCACTTAGGTAACTCCACCCTACTTTGCTTGAGGAGATGCAGTCAAAGCCTGGTCCTTTCTTTCTCGATTGTGTTTGACAGCTCCAGTTTCATTTCAGTGACAAGAAATGTGTCGAGCTAAAAATATACTGAGCAGATGTAAATCTGGGTGATGTGGCAGGATCACACCCATTGTGCCATGTGCTCGGCTTCCCATGTCTCTAGAGGCACAGTTGCTACAAGACCATTCACAGACGGTATATTTGTCAGCATGTTACATCCACACAAGCTTGAGGTGAGGCAGGGTAATATCAGAAAAGCCATGAACGTGACCCCCTCATCAGTCAGCGAGCATAATTCCCCCTGATACCGGACAATCGGTAAGCAAAAATACAATCAACTCGGGAAAATGTGTAATTTCCTGGTATATAAACATGTGTGCCTTCATCCCTCTCTCTTCTAGTTTTCAGGACCCTTTTCAGGATGGTGATTCTCTCCCGTCTATGCTAAAGAACATCCCCTAAGTTTCCCATAAGCATAGATTTCTGTCCCAGGCTTGGGATCTTAGCATCGTAGGATTTAGGACTAGAGGAAATCTCAGAGATCTTCTAGTTAGTCCCCTACACTTATAGCAATTTAAAACTCAGAGAAGGGAACTGTTTTGCCCAGGGTCACACAGGTAGTAAGATGAAGATCTGGGAGTTGAGTCCTCATCTTCTGACTCCAGATACAGTGGAATTCCTTAACGAAGAGTTGTTTGATGACCATTCCATGATATATGCAGTTGAGTGATGGTGGGAGAGTCTTTGGGAGATAGGAGGATGGGAAAGAAGAGCTCTCTGAGTTCTGGGAAACAAAGAGAAAAAAAAATTCCATCACTGAAATCTACTTATACCCTGAATAAACCCATGGAAGTCTAGATGAAGAGGGTAGTCTGTGACCCTGGGGGTGGAGAAGTAGAAAGAATGTATTTTATTACTGTTCAGATTTTGCATCTTTCATCTTCCAAATTGCGGTAACAGTTGCCAATACAGAGTCAAGAGAATGCATCTGTCTAATAGTAGCTGTGATAATAGCTACCATTTATGTAGGTCTTTAAGGCTTGCAAAGTGATTTACAAATATTTCATTTTATCCTCACAACTCTGGGAGATGGTTGCTATTATTATCACCCCCATTTTACAGATGAGGAAACTGAGGCAGAGATTAAGTGACTTGCCTACAATCCCCTACCTAGTAAGTGTCTAAGGCGAGATTTGAACACAGGTGTTCCTGACTATAGGTCCAGTCCACTTAGCTGCCTCAGAGCTGGTGTGTGTCAGAGGATGAATTTGAACCCATTGACTTTAAGCCAAGCTCCCTTTACAGTATACCATGCTGACTCCTTTATAAATTTCAAGCAGCAGATAAATGTGATTTTGGATGGCAAAGATGACAAAATATAAGCTTCCTGGGAGCATGGATTGTTTCATTTTTTTTCATTATATCCCTGTACCTAGGCCAGTGCTGAGAACAAAGCTGGTGCTTAATTAAGTGCTTTGCTATAATAACCACCCTCGTTGTTGTTATTATTATTATTGTGGTTCTAGGAATGCGATATAATTAGAAAAGAGCTATCTTTCCTTTTAATTGGCAAGTAGGGAAACTGAGGTTTGGGCAGTAGGATGTGCTAAACAACATTTTGAGGGGGAAAGATCTCCAAGTTTCAGGGGACTTGTGTGTAAACTCAATGTCAGTGTGACCTGGAAGCTGTAAAAGCTAATGTGACCCATGGCTGCCTTAACAGATGCACAGAGGGCAGAGAGATGGTGATGTTAGGCCCTCTCTACTCCCTTTGGCCAAGTCAGATTGGGAGGATTGTTCTCTAGTCTGGGCAATGATTTTTAGGGAAGACATTGACAAGCTGAATTATAGCCAAAGGAGCATTAGCAGGATCGTGGAGGGCCTGGAATCAGTGATAGCTCAGGCTAAGATGTGGAAGCCAGAGGTGACTGGCCTGAAGAAGAGGAAATTTAAGGAAGGAAGATGGTGGAAGGTAAAGGATCATAGTCTTTGTCTTCAAGTAACTAAAGGGCCGTATGTAGAAAAGGAATGAGTTATCATACTAGAGAGCAAAACTGGGAATCCTGGGTGGAAGCTAATAGACTGTCTCCACTTGGAAGCTTTGATCCGTCAACACACAAGGAGATGTGAATAAGTCATTAAGTAGGTAGGCCCAGGGTACTATCCCTATCTCTTCACTTAGATATCTTTAATCATCTCAAAGAAGTGGAATAGGATCCTCCCTACAATCTAACCTAGGGCACTTAGGTAGCTCAGTGGATAAAATACTTATCTTCCAGATTCCAGAGTTCAAATTTAGCCCTATAAATTTACTAGCTGTGTGACTCAAGGCAAGTCACTTAACCCTGTTTGCCTCAGTTTCCTCATCCATAAAATGAGTTGGAGAGGGAAAATGGCAAACCACTATAGTATCTTTGAAAAGAAAACCCCAAGAGCAGTCAAGAGGAGTCAGAAATAACTCAGCAACAGCACCTACCTAGGTAAGTAACCTTGGGGAGGAATAACCAGAATTTAATTTTATTAAGTTCCTTAGGTTCACTTGTGGTCCCATGGTCTGCTTTAGGAAACCTATTATTCCAAACATTCAGGAATTTATTTTATTGGGTGTCAGAGGCTAATTATTACTGGCTTTCTTCAAGTCTCAACTAAAATCTCACCTTCTGCAAGAAACTTTTCCCTATCTCTCTTAATTTAGTCAGTCAATAATTAACATTTGTTAAGCACCTACTATGTGTCAGACCCAATGCCTTTCCTCTGTTATTTCCAAGTTGTTCTGTATATAGCTTGTTTTACACAGTCCTTTATTTGTTGTCTCCCCCATTAGACTGGGACTGTCTTTTACCTTTCTATCTTCTGCACTTAAAGCACTTAACTAACTCTTCACTTAGTTTCTGGCATGTAGTAGGTACTTAACAAGTACATGATGACTGACTGATTTAACTAAAACAAACATTTCTACAACTTAATAAAAACTCTTCAAGTATTGCCATATTCAAAATAATTACTTTATCATCTTCTGGCTAAACTGTGAGGAGTCTTTCTGAATTTAATTTTCTAGATCTAGATATCAGAAGGACTTCTCAATTGTTTTCAAATGTGTTTGCCTCTTTGTGACCCTGTTTGGGGTTTTCTTGACAAAGATACTGGAGTGAGTTGCCATTTCCTTCTCCAATGCCTTTTACAGATGAGGAACTGAATCAAACAAGGTTAAGTGACTTGCCTAGGGTCACACAGCTCATAAGTGTCTGAGGCTGAATTTGAACTCAGGTTTTTGGGATTCCACGGACAGCACTATATCCATTGTGCCACCTAGCTGCCCAAGAGGGACCTTAGAGACCATCTAATTCAACTCTTCATTTTAAAAATGGAGAAACTAGGGCTTAAATCACTTACTCAAGGCCATAGTCACACAGGTAGTGTACATCAAAAGGGGGAATTTGATCCTAATCCCTCTGTTTCTAAACCTGTATCTTTCCACTGAGAGGTTAAATCACTTAATTACAGCTAACATTTACATAGCACTTTAAGGTATGCAAAGGGAAAAATATAGAATATGGTTATATATACATACATATATATATATATATTCTAGCTTTGTAGATCCTTCTAGAACTTGTGGGGTTTTCTTTTCTTTTTTTTCTGGGAATGGTCTTTAAAAATCCCAGGTCACCTCCCTTCCCTACTATCACCAAGCATGGAGTTCAGATTATAGTTTAAGAAACACTTTTTAACAATTTGTTGTTCAATCATCTCAGTCACATTTGACTCTGTGTGACCCCATTTGGGATTTTCTTGGAAAAGATACTATAGTGGTTTGCCATTTACTTCTCTAGTTCATTTTACAGATGTGCAAACTGAGGCAAATGGGATTAAGTGACTTGCCCAGAGTCACAAAGTTCGTAAATGTCTGAAGTCCCCTTTTAACAATTAGAGCTTTTCAAAAGTGGAAAAAGTCTCCTTTATTAAGTAGGAGGTTGGTCATCATTTGGAGTCCTTCAGGAGAAGGCTAGAAAATTTGTCAGAGATGCTCCAAGGGGGTTCCTGCTCAGGAAGAGGTTGGGCTAGATCAATGCTGAGATCTCTTCCAACTCTGATATAATAATAAAGTTAGATGTACAATTGTAAGAGCTGGAACTGAGCCTGAGTTCTGACCTGTGAGTCACACTATCAGCCATATGGACCTATAGGAAATAATTTTTTCTCATTGAGAATAAGCAAATATCCTTTCTTGTGTTTGAGGGCAACACTTATCTAAAGAGATGCATATTTGGTAGGGAAATGTTAACCCTTCATTTTCTTGGTACAGACCAAGAAAATAGTGGCTGGCCAGTAAGGCTTGATTAAAAATTGGAGTCATAATGGTACAATGGAACAGGGTTCTGGATTTCTAGTCAGTGGACCAGGGTTCAAATTCCCAGCTCTGCTACTAGACAGTTGTCTTTGAAGAACTTTTGGCAAGTTCTTCAGTCTCTGAGCCTCAGTTTCTCATCTGGAAAATGAGAGAGTTGGACCCTGGGACTGAAGGTCCTTTCTGTCTCTGTATCTATGACTCTATGAGTTGGGCCAACAATGTGCTCTTAACCATAGCTGGTGGTTATAGCCAGGGACATAGGGCATCTGGCTGAGACTCTGGGACTTCCTCAGTTACTTTGGCTGATGGTGGTAGCAGTAGAGATGTACAGCCTGGATTTGGTGGTGATGGTGTTGGAGAACAGTCAGAGTCACTGAAGAGTTGCCCCACAGTGGTCCATCCACCCACCTTCGGGTTTACAAAGGTGGGTTTTTGAAGAACTGTCTTTCAATATGGTTGAGATGGGTGGGAGAGTGAAAAAGGCATGGGCCTGAAGTCACAAGATGCACTTGTGCCCCTTAACCACTACATGACATGGAGCAAACACCTTCTCCTTTCTAGGTCTCCATGTTCTCATTTATAAAATGAGGAGTTTGGATGATCTGTTCTCTGAAGCCTATTGTAGTTCTGAATTCTCTTCTGAGGCAACTGACACCTTAATGTCTGTGATTGCTGTTCATAGTAATGACCCGAATTCTTTCCCTCGTCCTTTGAATCAAAGGACAAGTATAGGGCCAAGGGTGTGCCATCTGCAGTAGGTTCCCTATCCTTGGTTCAGACACTGAGTTCCTACCCAGTTTGCCTGGGCACTTGTGTAGTACCTTCTAACCTGGCATATTGCATGTTGGTCTTTTCATCCATTCATATGGGTAGACATATGTAATGTTAATAGAATTTAAGATCTTCCCCTCCCATTAATAGGTAATAGACCTCAGGTGGAGCCCATTAAAGGAAGCTTACTTAGGAGAGGCTTGCTTGTATCAAGGCTTTCACTCCTTTTGCTAATTTCTAATTAGGCACTGAGTCAGAAGGTTTGTGATGCCTTCTGGCTCTGAGAAGTGTGTATATACCTAGTGGGGATGTTGCTTTGGGGTCTCATTTATGAGAAGAATCTTGTGATTCCCTGGTCGAGATTCTGAGCAGCTGGATGTTCAGAGCTCCCTGACTGCTCAGATGTAAAGGCTCTCTTGATCCTGGGATGTATGTAAAGTGTATAGGTTATTCAGGCAATCAGACCCCTCTCTGTCGGTCTTTATTTCTCTGCTTATATTTTCTCTGAAGTTCAGGGTCCTGACTTTTCCCCTGAACTAGTGAATATAATTTAAAAAGATTGTTGACCCTTTGAACAGCTATCTTTTCTAGTAAGATCTAAGATCTAAGAACCTCTGCTAGCAGCCATCCTGGGTATGCCAGTGTGGTTGCCGCTACACCACTGTTAAAAAAATGTACATAATCATAGAAATCCAAATCATACTTAAGTTGCCCAAATTGGTCACAAATAATTGGGCAAAGGCTTAAGCCCTGGACTACAAAGAAAGCAAATGGCCCTGCATGGTTTGGCCAGAGGTTGTTGGCCAATAAGAAAAACTAGCTCTTTCAATAACTTCACAGGTATCACCTTTCATCTGCCTTCACCTTTGTTGCTACAGTCTGGAAGACAGGACGATTGAACTGCAGTAAAGAAAGGCAGCTGCTGCTTCCCACCTTCTTGCTTCTCTGGGGCTGCTTGTAGTCAGCCAATAAAGGGAAAGCAACCCCAGGTTCTGGGCAGATGGTTCCCAAGCTGTCCTTTCTCTTTCAAAGCTTTATGTGTTATTAGGAGGAGGGTGGTAAAGGATCCAGGCTGAGATCTCTAGGGTGATAGAACAGTTCGACTGGGGAGTTTCAACACCTGGGAGGAGAAAGGGTGTGTCAGGAACAATGGCTCAGAGAAGTTTGGTCTTCTAAGCTAGGCTACTATTGGAAAAACCCTTGAAGGGTGTAATGGTAATGGGAATTTGAAGATCTTCCCTGCCCCATAATAAGCCTGGTGGGATTTGAAGACCTTCCCTGCTTTGAAAAAAAAAGTCTAGGGGGCAGCTAGGTGGCACAGTGAATAGAGAATCTGCCCTGAATTCAAATCCAGCCTCAGACGCTTAACATAAAAACTAGCCATGTGACCTTAGGCAAGTAACTTAACCCAATTGCCCTACCTTCCTTCCTCCAAAAAGCAACAACAACAAAAGAAAATAAACTCTTCCCCCTAATAGGCTGTATACAATCACTTGGAGCCTGTGGTGGGAGGAGTTTGCTGAGGGGTGGAACAGAGCCCACAGGAAGCTGGGAGTCAGAGTTAGCTAGACTGGGAGAGAGAGAGAATGCTCAGGCAAGGAGTCAGGCTCCTGAGTAAAAGTTGTTTTTTTTTGCTACCTGCTGTGACAGGCTTATGTTGGTTTGTGGAAAGGCTAAAGGATGGTGTAGTTCTCTGTTATGTTGTGGTGCATTAACTTTCTATGTTGCTACTGTGATGGAATAGGCTTACTGGTTTTGGGATTTGGTTTGCGAATAAATGTTTCACTTCTGTCTTCTATATGGAGAGTCTGTTATATTTTGCAATCAAACACCATGCAGGAATATTTATAATCATGGTCAGTGTAATGGGAATGTAAAATTTTAAGATCTTCCCTGCCCCTAGGCTAAAGTGCACCTGGAGCCTGGGGTGGGAGGCTTGTTTTTCAGTAGATACTTTTTGATTGGCCAGTGGGTCCAGAAGGTTGTTACATTCTCTGAGTCAGGAGAAGGCTATATAAACCCTGATTTGAGGCTTTGTTTTGGGGCTCACTTTGAGAAGTATTCTGCAGTTTGATCAGATGAGACTCTGGGAAGCCGTTGTTGAGAGCCCCCTGGCTTTGAAAAACCCAGATGTTGACTAGGTACGGATGTAATGGTTGAATAGTTTGGAAACCTGTCTACTTGATAATTCTGTCTGTATATTCTGAAGTTCGGGGTGCTGACCTTTTTCCCCTGAACTAGGTAAACGATACATATTTGACTGATTAAAGTAAGCTTGTTAACCCATTTTGAGTTGCTTTCCTTTATCAAAGCAGATCTAAGAACCTGTGTTGGCAGCCACCCTGGGGACGCTGGGGTGCTTGCTGATACAGTCAGTGCTGTAAATATTGCATTGGCACTATAAAGGGATATTAAACATCATCCATTCTCAAACCTCTCCTTTTATACAGGAGGTATAAAAAAAGGGTTAGATAAAGGAAGTAATTAGATTAAAATCAAAGCCCTGGCAGTCCCAGGCCCTGGGGCCCCAAATAATCTATTGAGGGGACCTGAATGATCTGATGACATTGAACAAACAGTGCTAGAAATAAGAGCTGGGTGTGAAGGCCCTTTCTGCTCCTTATTTCCAGGGGACTTTAAGTAAACTTTGGCCTTAATTTTCTCACTTGTAAACTGAAGAGGGTGGATTAGGAGGATGGAATTTTAGAGGTTCAAGGAACCTTAGAGATCATTAAACCAAGAGGTTCTTAACCTTTTGTTGTGTGTATTATGGACTCCTCTGTTGTGTTGTTTTTCAGTTTTGCTTGACTCTTTGTGATCCCATTTGGGGTTTTCTTGGCAGTGATAGTAAAATGGTTTGTCATTTCCTTCTCCATCCCATTTTACAGATGAGAAAACTGAGGCAAACAGGGTTAAGTGACTTGCCCAGGGTCACACAGCTAGTAAGCACCTGAGGCTGGATTTGAACTCAGGTTTTCCTGACTCCAGTCCCAGTGCTCTAGTGCCAAGTAGCTGCTCTTGGGCACTTAGATTCAGAGAACCTGATTCACCTTCCTCCCATCATGTGTTTACTACCAATGTGACTTTGGGCAAGTCCCTTCCCCTGTCTGATCTTTAGTTTCCTCATCTGTGAGATGATTTGGTTTGACTCAATGGCCTCTGAGCTTCTTCCCAGTTCTGTGACTTTGTTCCTCTGCCCCTGTGTGCCTCTCTCCATTTAATTTGACAAACAATTTATTTAGCATCTGAAATGTGCCAGGCCCTTATGATACAAACACAAAAGTAACACAGTGCCTGACCCCACGGAGCCCTTCTTGGAGTTTTCTGTCAGGGCAATGCTGTGATTTTCTAGGGAACAGGGAACCATATCACACACCCAGGAAAGTCATTCTTTAGAAAGTGGAGCATCTTTAAGATCGGTCAAATTTGAAGGGACAACAGAGATTATCTAGGCCCAAAGCTCCCATTTTACAGAGCAGATAACTGAGGCTTGGTTAAGGGAAGTAATTCGCCAAGAGTCACAGAATGAGTCAGTGTCAGAACTAGTACCCAAACCTTGTTCTCCTGGATCAATGCTTTTTTTTTTTTTTTCCGTTCTGGCACCAGCATTCAGAAAATTAGCTTGCACACATTGAAAGTTTTTTCAGTGTGGTCGTTGATTTTATTTCTGCTAATATAATCTGTCCCAAGTGTATCACTCCCCCCGGCCCACCCATCCAAGTGGAATCTCACTATGGGATGTGGTTGCAGAAGGGCCTGAGTGCTTTGGGGTGGGAGATGGGATGAAGGTAAAGGGAAACCATCATGGGCTCCATTCTGTTGGTCTGTCCCCACAGCACCCCATGAGATGTCACTGAACTGGGGGCAATAACTGTGAGAGATATTGACCTGGGAATCAGTAGCATCGATCTGCATCTGTACTCTACCATTATGATGTGAATTCTCCCTTTGTCCCAGTGTCAGTTCTTTGGCTTCTCTGGATCTCCATTTCCTCACGTGTGAAACCAGGGCTTTGAGTGAATAAGATGCCCCTGGGGCCCCTCCTCTAACTCTTAAGATTTCATTACTATATTGATTGAAATATTTATATTTAATTGCTTATCTATTTTTTTCTGGACCTGTGATTTCAGCAATTTAAGGAACTCCTGCTAAGAACTCCTTCTACCGATAAATTTTGGCACTTTCTCAGCTATTTATAGTCTTAGAGTAGGTAAGTGACTAGATTCAGGATGTACTCAAGGCTGAAATTGAATCAAGGTCTTTTTGATTGAATGTCTCCAATGAGTAAAAAATTAACAAACATTTATTAAGTGCTTACTGTTTGTCAGACATTGTGCTAAGCACTGGGGATAACAGACATAAAAATGAGTAGGAGAAGAGTGGGGTGGGATGGGCCAATGAGTCCAGTCCTTATAAGAGTGCACAGTATAATTGACTAATCCAATCTCCATGTGTTCTTTGGAGCATATGTCAACAACCTGTTCTGCTTCATTAATCATGTGATAATGATGAGCTTTTTTGATTGGCTGTGGAGTTAGAACTCAGATGCATTCAAGAGGCACCAAGCAGCCAAAGTGAGTCTGCTCTGGCTCTTCTAGCCTAGTGAAATGTAGTGGCAAGAAATGTTGTGAACCTTAATCTGGTCTCAATCTGTCATCACTAGGCCACGTGGGGGCCTGTATGGGTATGGCCTTCCTATTGCTTCTATCTCCCTCTATTATGTCTATGCTTCCTGTAGTAAGTAAAGGAGTATTGGAGACCACCGTGACTTCGTGAGCCTGGAGTCCATATTGGATTTTGTAGTTGACCAAACTCCAGACTGCCTGCAGTGAAGCCCTGGGGAATGACCCATAGTACCCAGCCCAGAAGTGATTGGGATGTGGATTCATCCAGTGTTTGGAAGTAAAATTGCTGGGACAAATGTTTGTAGTCATGACATTACATTTGAGACTATTATTCCTAGGGATGGTGATCCTATAGGGGAGAGTTTTTTTCCAGGTGTTGAATGAGAGGAGGGGAAGATGTTTATACTTCTGTCCTTGCTATATATTTTTAGTAAATATCCCATTTAGCAGGCCAGCTAAGTGGCATAGTGGATAGAGCACAGGATATGGAATCAGAAAGACCTGAGTTCAAATCTAGCCTTAGACACTTACTAGTTATGTGACCCTGGGCATGTCACTTAACCCCATTTGCCTCAGGTTCCTCATCTATAAAGTTAACTAGAGAAGGAAATGACAAACCACTCCAATATCTTTGTCAAGAAAACCGCAAAAAGTGTTCATGGAGAGTTGGACATGACTGTAACTACTGAATAACAACAAATATCCAATTTGTAAAAGTTAATTGATTAAATAGAATTGGGGCACTAATCAGTGGCAGTTAACAGTGGGAAGAACATACCAGAATGAGGGTTTGTACCAATAACATTAGGGAAAGTGACCCCAGACCTGCTCGTGATTACCTAAAAACATGAGAGGAGAGATGTAGTCTTGCTCTAGAGAACCTGATTCTTCTGTGTGATTATAACTTGTAATGAGGACTGGGATAAGCATTACTTATAAGGAAATCTCTGCTCTCGCCTCAAGGAGTTTATATTCTAATGGGGAAGACAGCATATCTAGAGGGAGTGTTTTGTTTAGAGAGGTCACAGAGTGTTTGATTGGCAGGAATGATGATATTGATTTGATTACTGTTTCAGAGCTAGAGGTGAAGGAACATATGTGATTGGCATGTCATGAAAATACCTCTGGGGCAGCACTGTAGATCTGGGGTGGGGCTAGATTTGGAGAATGGTCATGAATCAAAAGGTGACTGAAGTCAGAAAGAGACTGGATGGGAGGTAGAGGCTGGGGAGGCAGGAGATTGGGATGAAGATGTCCTGGAACTAGTTGGTCTAGGGTGGAGTTGGATATGGTAAATCCTCATCAATGAGAAGATCTAGGGCTCAGGATGAAAGTCAATTTATCTATTGGATGGGGTGGGATGGGGTGGGGTGGGGTGGGGTAGGGTGAGAAAGACAGTCTGAATTAGAGAAAAGTCCAAACAAGGGAGTGCTTGTTTAAAGAATTTTAATTTCAAGTACATAAATATATCCAACCCAGTTCATAATATTTTATTTAGGGAAAAAAAATTGAGACTTCTTTGACTGAATAGATGGGAATCACCTGTGATTAGCATGTTGGTTATTTACATGCAGATGAGGACTTTAGAATGTTGGAAGGTGATTCAAACTAGTCTATTCTTTATAATATTTAAGCAACCTACCTTGCCTCAAGTTGTTAAATACGTGTGTGTGTATTCAGTAAGGAGTTTTGTAAGGCACCTCAGCTTCCATTTAATAAAAACCATACCTGACTCAAAAATCTAGTCTATGTCTCCAACAGATAGATATCCAGACAGACCCAGAATGATGGGAACCCCACCATCTGTCACAGAAGCCCAAGTTACACAAAAATTAATTCCCAGGTACTGCTCAAATCATCTTAAATGCAAAATGTGTATATCTAACGAAATTTGAGGTGTCAGGATTATTTTCTCAGGGGCTGATGGGACCACCTTATTGCTTCTTCTCAGACTGACCAGGGTCAGAGCACCAAATCTGATGATGTATATCTGAACGAGATGGGAGTGCTAAGTGTGCAAATCCAAAAGCCTACATTGACCCAGAACAGTCCTACACAGAGGTAGCAAAATGTAGTGTAAATAGCCCTGAATTCAGAGTCAAAGGAATTGGGATTATCTGATTCAGATTGGGCTACACCTGTGACTTTGGGTAAGTCATTTTCTTTGTCTAGGCCTCAGTTTTTCTTTAGTAACAGGGGAAATCGGATTACTAATTGATTCTAAAAAAAAAAAAAAGTGTCAAATATACCTTGGAGGCTGCTTCCTGAATCTGTGGCCAGCAATACTTCCCAGGGTGGTCAGAATCAGATTAAAATATAATTAGGAAATATTTAACAAAATAAAACATAACAGAAAATAGATGATGCTAATGTGTCATTTCCTAAGTCAATACGAGGCCTACAGGGATTCTTCCGTATAATTTAGTGGACCTGTTTCTACTTGAGTTTGACACCACTAATCCAGGAAACAGCTAGGTGGCTCCATAGATATTGCACTGAGCCAGGAACTGGGAAGACCTGAGTTCAGACACTTACTAGCTATGAGACCCTGGGCAACTCACTTAAACTTTGACTACATCCACTTGAAAAGGAAATGGCAAAACACTCCAGTATCTTTGCCTAGACAACTCCATGAACAGTATTGACATCCACCAACAAAGAGTTGAACCCAACTGAAGCACAATCTTGAAGGTCAATGAATCAGAGAACCATAAATTTGATAATTGGAACAGACTTTATCAACCATTGAGTATAACTCATGTATGCACAAAGAAATCTCTGTTATAACATGCATGATAGGTTATCATTCTTTCTAGCTCTAAATCTTAATAAAAATGTGACTGAAACATCTTTTTTTCCCCATCAGATGCTCAGAATGTTTGTATTAATTAGAATCATTGAGGTGTCCCCAGTGAATAGAATGCCTAGACTGGAATCAAAAAGGCCTGAATTGGAATCCAGTCTCAGACACTTACTATCTATGTAACGCTGGCAAGACACTTAGATCTTCTCGGCCTCAGTTTCTTCAATTGTCAAGAAGAGATTGTGTGCAATAAGTTCTTCCTGGAACTGTTGTAAGGACCAAATAAGATCATGTTTGTAAAGCTCTTTACATATGTCAAAGTATTATGAAGATGATAGATAATCACTCATATCTCTATTCCTCTTAAAGGTTTATACAAATACTCCCCTCATAAGAAAGCTTTGTGGTAGGGAGTACAAACATTATTCCTGTGTTACAGATGAGGAAATGGAGGCTCAGAAAGGGGAAGGAACTCACCCAGGGAGACACAGCCAGTATATATCAAAAGACAAATTCTGATGCCAAGTCCAGAGTCCTTTCCAGATGTCCACCCTGATTTAGTCCAGTTTGAGGCTCAGAACACCATCATCATCCTCATTTTGCTGTCTATGTCTCTCTACTGGTTATAACCTCCCCACTCCTAGGTAGGACAGGTAGTAATAGTAATAGCAGTGGTAATAGTAATAGTAGTAATAATAATGATAATAGTAAAATTAGTAATAAAAGTTGTAGTAGAAATGATGGTGGTAGCAACAGTAATAGCATTAGCAATAGTAGTAATAGTCATAGCAATGGTAATGCTAGTAATAATAATGGTACTAGTAATAGTAGAAATGATGGTGGTAGCAGCAGTAATAACATTAGTGATAGTAGTAATAATATAGTAGTAACAGTAATAGCAATAGTAATAATAATAGTAGTGATAATGGTAATAGTAAGATTAGTAATAGTAATAGTAGAAATGGTAGTAACAGCAGTAATAGCATTAGCAATAGTAGTAATAATAGTAATACCGATAGCAATAGTTATAGCAATGGTAACACTAGTGATAATAATGGTAGTAGTAAAATTAGTAATAATTAGAATGATGGTGGTAGCAGCAGTAATAGCATTAGTGATTAATAATAGTAATAATAGTAACAGGAGTTGTAGTAGTAACAGTAGTGACAGTGGCAATAATAAAAATAATAATGCAAACTTTTAATGTATTTTCTCACAGCAATCTTTAGGAATGTTGTATTGGTATTATCCTTACAGAGGACAAAAGTGCAGCCCAGAGAGCTGCCTTGACCATGATCGCTTGACTAGTAAGCTTCAAAGGTGGGAGGGAGGGACCTTTATCCAGGCCAGGTCTGTTCTGCATTCTATGAGCCTTTCTTGTTCTGAAATTTAGGTCCCTTCCAGCTCTGACATTTCTGTGTTTCTGCAACTACTGGCAAGACTTAGGGTCAAGAGGAGAGGGTGGTGTGTCATGATCCATGGTCTCTGTTGGCTGTTTGCTTTTAGCTGTGAGCCATCCCTTCTATCGTCAAACGATAGACTAACTGATCACTTTTACTTTTAATTCCTCACTTTCTTTCTGGGTGCCCACACCAACCACTCCATGATGGCTGCAGCCCTGGGAGAGGGAATGCAAAGCCAACAAATAATCCATTTTCAAGGTTTGCTAACAGAGAAGAGGCTCTATTTATGAAACGTATATTGTTCAGTTTCAGGGGGAAATCATGTAATCATTGCAGAGGGAAAGGCATGGAAAGTGCTTTATTTTGCATAAAAATATCCTTGCTCTATGATTTATGTGACGGAATTTTTCAGGCCTGGAGAGGACAGGTCTCAGTTCCACACCTAAGGAAGGTGGGATTTAAAATGCAGAGAGAATTGCTGGCCAACAAGAAAACATTGAAGTTAAATCAATCTCGGAGAAAAGAGCAAGATAGAAATCTCCCTATCTCATGGGGAGACCCCAGCACTGAGAGATGAGCCCACTGCTACCCTTAGCGGATACAGCACCATCATCAATTTGGCTAGGTCCTGCACCACATTATACAGATCAGAAGACTTAGTGGGAGGGGACCTTAGAGAGTATTCTGCCCAGCCCCTTCTTTTTACAGATCAGGGCACTGAGACCCAGAGAGAAGGCTTGAGGTCACACAGGATGTCAGTGGCATAGCCAAGACCTGAGCCCAACTCTAAAACTATGGTTCTTCACAATATGGCATGCCATCTCTCTTCCTGGTATATGCAATATTACAAGCAGTATATTACTAGCTCCTGAGACCAGTGGTCTCCAAACTCTTTTGATCATGTACCACATTAGTAAAAGAAAAAAAAAATGAAGAGATATATCGACTATTGGCAGACATACCAATTTATTTATTTGTAAATAACATCTATGCACTACAGTACTGCTAACATATATCACAGAACTTCAACAAAATAGTAACTAAAGTGAATGAGATAAAGATAAACTAATATTCAGTCATAGAATCAGTAGGGAGCCACTGGAGTTTATTGAGTAGGGGAGTGATGTGGTCAGATCCACACTTAAGGAAGATCACTTTGGCATCTGTGTGGAAATTGTATGGGAGAGAGGAGAGACTTGAGACCAGAGAGCAATGAGAAGGCTATTGCAGCAATTCAGATGAGAGGTGATGAGAGCCCAAAGGAGGGTAATGACTTTATGTAGTGGGAGAATGGGATAACAGCTGATTGGATATGTTGGCTTTGAAATCACAACTGGGAACACATTAAAGATGGCAACCTGGGTGCTCTTAACAAAAGTAGAGAAGTTCAGAAAAGGGATGGCTTTGGGAGGAGAGACAATGTAATAAGATCTTCAAGAAATGTTGTAACCTATCCCTGCTGGCCTGTGCTGTGAAGCCCACTTTGTCTACCTGAAATAAAAGAACAAAGTGGGGCTTTTACTTATCAATTACTTTCCTAGAGGCACAAGGTGATCTAGGGGTTAGAGGGTGGCCATGCTCAGGGCAGCAGAAAATGGATTTTCCCAATGGCATTGGGTAGCTGCTTCTATGAGCCTCCAGGAAAGGGCTAGGATGATATAAAAGCCTCCTTGGGCCAGTGCCTGGTGCAGAAGAAGGGGACTGGACACTTGCACAGGGGAGGTACAGAGAGTGATGGGGATTAACGGAAGACACCCTGCAACTGACTATAATAGGGAGGGTGGGATGTAACCCATCTTCTCATCTCTGCAAATGCTTGACTACATGCCCCTTGGGATTAGGCTATGGTCCTCCAGGGGTCCCTGGCTACCACTTTGGAGACCACTTCTTTGGGCTGTATAATAGAACTTCTTGATGAATGATAGAATTTTAGAGTGATTGGCTACCCCATCCCCATATCCTCTTGAGTTTCCTTAGAGAATTTCCTAATTTGAGTGTGCCCTGAAGGAAGGGACTATGTTTACTGGCAGCCCTTCCAAACCCTCAAGCATCCCAAGGAAAGCCTTCTGTACAAAGGAGGCTACTTGTGAGGTGAATAGTACAAGTATCATGTCCTTATGAGATACATGAAGTTCAGATAGATTTATCATTTCTTTCTTTGATTGTTGATGATATGGAGAGTTCATAGGATTTAATTTATCATTCATAAAAAAAATTGTTAAGCATTCACCAAGTACTGTGCTAACTGCTAGAGATATCAAGATAGGCCAACGCAGTCTCTGCCATCAAGTAACTTACATTCCAATGGGAGACAGAACATGTGGATATGCCTAGGTACATATAAGAGCCATAGAGAGTAGATGGCAGGTAACCTGAATGGGGAAGCCTGTAGCAGCTGGGGAGACTGGGAAAGATGGTGTTTAAGTCTGAGGCTTGGAGGTAGATGGGAGTTAAGTCTACAAGGAACCATGGAGATGAATTAGTATGGGGTTCTTAACCTGTTTGTGTCACAGCCCCTTTTGGTGATCTCATCACTTCCCATGGATTTATCAACTCTGTGTTGATGATTCTCAAATCTACCTTCTCTGCTGCAATTTCTAATCTAGCATCTCCCACTGCCTTTTAAACGTTTCAAACTAGATGTCCATTAGACTTCTTAAGCTCAGTATGTCCAAAACTCAACTCATCATCTTTCCCTCTAAACCTTCTGTCCTCCTACCTTCCCTATTACTGTAGAGGCCAACATTATCCTCCCAGTCCCTCAGGCTCTCAGTAAAGAGAGTGGACTCCTTACTATTTCTCCCTGCACCCCCCTCCCCCACACACATCCAAGCTGTTACCAAGGCTATTGATTTCATCTGTGTGACATCTCTCAAATAAGCCCTGTTCGCTCCTCTGACACTGCTTGGATTATTGTAATAGACTACCTGTCTCAAGTCTCTCCCTACTCCCATCTGTCCTCCACTAAGTCACTATAGTGATTTTCCTAAAATGTAGGTACAATCATGTCTCTCTCTCTCTCTCTCTCTTTCTCTCTCTCGCGCACACACACACACACACACACACACACACACACACACACACACACACAAACTCCAGTGACTCCATATAGTCTCTAGGAACAAATACAAAATGCTGTGTTTGGCATTCAAAGTCTTACTCCCTGGCAGCATGTACTCCTTGATCCAGTGACACTGGCCTTCTGGCTGTTCCACAAAAAGACTCCTATTCCTATGCCTGGAAGGCTCTTCTGCTTCTGCTTCCCTTACTGATCTTCCTAGCTTTCTTTAAGTTCTAACTAAAATTCCTTATCTTGAACCAAGTCCAGAGTTTCATCCATTTCTTTTAAAGATTTAGTTTCTTATTGCTCCAAGCTTACAACCCCAAACTGCCCCTGAGATAGGATATAATTGGAGAGAGCTGAACCACTGGTATTTTCCATCTGATCATAAGGACTCTAGTTCTACTGCTTGTGGGAACATCTTGTAAGTAGTCATGTAGAGCAGACCAGCCTTCACTTTCTGCCATGTTGATTTCTTTTGGAGAAAGAAAGATCTGGACTTAGACAAGTCTACTAACCCCAAGAGAAAGATAATTTTGCTTTCATCAAACAAACCATCATTTCTGCCACCACCATATATTTTGCAATTTGACAGGAAGGAGGTTTGATATGGGGAAGGGCTTGGGATTGGGAGGAAGGGGAATCCAAGGGAAAAAGGAGAAGGAAGATGACAAAAAGTAAGGAGAATCAGAGGGAGAATCTCTATGGGTGGAGTCTTGGTTTTTATTTTCTTCGTGTGGACAGAGGGTAAAATCTAATGTACTCTCAGCCAGATGAGTTGCCTTGCCCAGTCAGCAACATGAGAACATGTTCTAGCAATGGGTCTGTGAGGAAAGCCCTCATAAATTAATAACTAACTATCGTCTGAGGCTCTGTTGAGGAGTCCAGACCAGGGAATGAAGTCTCTTTTGTAAACAGGAGCTAGAGGTCTGTCACTGATTTCAATGAAGGAAATCAAGTCTTTCCTCTGTGGCTGAGCTATGGCCCACAGGAAGGATTGATTATCTTTTCTGTGAGCACAAGGATGGGGAACATTTGGAGAAATATAAATTCTATCGACCGGCTGGGCACAGGTACTGCATTATTCAACCTCGGGAATTAATGCACGAAGCTTGCCATTATCATTAAAGTTTGGCTGCAAATAATTCATGCTTAGAACTTTTAGAGGATATATTATTAACGATAACACCAACAGAACCTGACTTACTGAATTCTTGGAATTTGGTGGGAATGACAGCTGTATGAATCCTTCCATAGGGATACCATTTTTAGAAGAGACAGAATGATGGAGAGGAAAGAACCCTTAATGTGGATTCAGACATGCCTGAGTTTAAGTCCTGGCTTCCTAACTCCATGTAACCAAGTGAAGGTTGCTTTCTGTCTCCGAACTTTCATATCCTCATCTGTTAAATAGGGGTGATAATAATACTTATACTACTTACCTCCGAGGGTTGTTGGAGCAGTTTCTTGGGGGCAATACAGGGTCAAAATCTGTTGCCTCTGAGTACTTTGTTCATCAACATCAGTCCTTCCTCCATGGTTAGGTGTACCAAATCTGAGTAGAGGGTGGAGGCTAGTGGTACAGAGGACAATCCAAGCTGGAGGGGTCTCAGTTTATAGAGCAAAGCTATGACAGTACTGAAAGAAGACATTCTGCTGGGGGTAGGAATAGAATTTCAGATAACTCTTGGATCATGGGTACAGTCACTCTAGGAAAGAGGGCAACACATTTTACCAAAACTATGGCCTAAGGTTGGTAACCAGGGGCAACACAGTGGATTGTGTTACTGGAACCGGCAGTGGGAAAATAGCCAGGTATAGGGACAATGGACTTTGGGGTGATGGGGGGGGAAGAATTGTGTCCCTCTGAATGCCAGAGCCATGGATCAGTCCCACACAGTTATGGTTATGCCATTGACTCAAATTGAAGTTGTGGTCAACTAAAATCCCCAGATAATTTCACATGAATTGTTGACTAGATCAATGCATGAGAAGATGTTTCTGGCAGTGATTTGAAGAATAGATTGGAGGCCTAAAAATAAATGTGGGTTTGGGTTCTGTCACCTTAAGCCTCTTGCACATCACTCCAGAGTTCCTATTATTGGAATCCTTTGAGACCTCTAAAGAGGACATACTCTTACACTACTCAGAAAATTAAAGGCTGAAACTGTCTTACCAGAGGAACCCTCCCTCCTTCCCCCTCCCTCATAGAGACAATGGGTCAGTGTCCAATAGTATGCTTTTATCTATCCTTTCCCCCTTCCTCTACTCCCAAACAAGTTTTCCCCTGGCTGTCCTCCATGCCTAGAATGCTCTTTCACTCCTGCCTTCCCAGTATTCCTTCAGATCTCAACTCAAATCCCACCTTCTGCAAGAAACCTGTCCCAGTCCTCCTTAATCTTAATGCCTTCCCTCTAAGACTATCCCCAATATATCCTGTTTGTATGGACAACTAGTTGGCACGGGGGAGAGTGTACTGGATCTAGAGTCAGGAAGACTCATATTGCTGAGATCCAATCTGGCTTCAGATGCTTACTAGCTGCATGACCCTGGGAAAGTCACTTAACCCTGTTTGCCTCAGTTTCTTCACCTGTAAAATGAGCTGAAGAAGGAAATGGCAAATCCCCCAGTATCTCTGCCAAGAAAACCCCAAATGGGTTCACAAAGAGCCAGACACAACTGAAACGGCCGAGAGGCAGCAACCTCCTGTTTGTGCCTAGCTGTTCACGTGCTGCCTCTCACTAGGCTGTGATCTTCTTGAGAGCAGGGGCTACTTTTTGGTTTTTTTGTTTTAGGTTTTAATTTTTGTTTCTCTCTGTATCCCTAGCACTTAGCCTAATATGTGGCACATAGTAGGTGCTTAATAAATTCTGGTAATCTGACTCTCCCTACCCAGGGAATGAATTTCTCTCAGTGTTAATCATTACTCTTTATATTCTTCCCCTACCCCCACTTCCCAGATATAGCTAGTGGCCAGTTGTTTTCATACAAAATGTGTATTTTGCTTGGGGCCTGGGGGAAATTCACAGTTTCGTTCAGATTAAGTCTTTTGCCCTGGAATTTACAGTTTAGTGGAGAGCGGTCATACAACAAAATCAATTTGATTTAATTTGACATGTATTTATTAAGCACCTGCTGTCTACAAAATATAAGTTTGAGGAGAGAGACAACCCTTTAGACTTAATTGACAGTGTTCTTTTGGGGGAGGTGGAAAGGAAAGATCAGATAGATCTTGTTGGAATGTTTGAGCTAGAAGGTTCCAGAGTCTTCTAGCTGTAGCTTTCACTGGGTCTGGTGTCCTCCCTCTTCTCAAGAAACTGAGTCCAAAGAGTCTTAACGAAAACATAAAGAGACACATTCTCCTCCTTTCAAAGCAAGTCTTGTTTCTTACTTTTCAATCCCATCGAGGAGCTCTTTAGAATCTTTCAAACATGGCTCAAAATAGAAAGTGATATGAAGTTAAAAATATAACTTCAATGAAGCATGGTTCTGTGTCAAAAGAGCTGTTTCTGGTGCCTTATTATGAAAATGAGATAAATCCTGTTAGATGGAGGCACTTGGGAGAGTAATCCCTGATACCCCTCAAGCTCATAGGTGGCTGAGGCTCTCGTTTTGACCAACCCAACAGCCTGTCCAGGCAAATTAGGATCTGCCTGGGCAAAAGGTATCAGATCTTTGTGAGGAGGGTCAGCCTAGTTAATGGTGGCCACTACTGGGCTCTTCCCCTTAAGCCAAATGAGCTCCCAGAGAAGTAACAGGGATGTTTTACATTTCAGAAGATTTTTCAGTTTCTTTTTTTGTTCTTCAACCTTCTTCCCCCAGCAGTCCCGAGAGGCAGGTATTAACAGTGTGATTGTCTCTCTGAGTATCAGAAGGAAAAGCTGAGGCTCAGTGGGGGACATAATCTGGAATGCCCAATTTGAGTAGCAAAGGTAGGACTCAGAGATATGGATTTACAGATTCAGAATCTGGAGCAGGGGCTCTTAACCTTGTGTGTGTGTGTGTGTGTGTGTGTGTGTGTGTGTGTGTGTGTGTGT
>NW_027185771.1:35383208-35417233 GCF_028583685.1 Petaurus breviceps papuanus
GAAGGTTACTTGTTTATGTTAAACTAGATTAGTGTGAAATGACCTGTTCTTAATGAAGCCATGCTCTCTCTTTATGGTTACCACATCCTTTTTCTAGGTCTTTAATAATGATCCTGAAAGTGTTATATAGTCAGACTTTAGTATTTACTGAGACTGTGTCATACAAAAACCCATATGAAAGTATCTGTCTCTCTACAACTTCTCCCAATTTTTCTGTTCTGCCCACTAGGGTCAAGCAGAATAAAGCTAATTCCTTTTTCATATAACAAAAATTCACATTTGTATTTGAAGCTGGGAATCAGGTCCCCCCATGCTGCCTTTTCACTAGGTTAAACCTCCCTGGCTCCTCTGGTTCTCCTATGCCTTACTCTCCAGGCTTTTTACCATTCTTTCTAAAGTCTATCTCACAGAGCGAAACTAAACAGAACTTCCAGGTGAATGAAGTCAAACCAGGGCATTCATTCCTGACTTTTAGAATGCTGTGGTTTTTCTCTGCCCAGAAGATGATGCCACATCCCCTCTACCTGGGATGGGCCTTCTTCAATGGGTGGGCCACTGTCTACTGGTTAGCTTAGGGGAAAATGTGCTTACCTGTGGGAAGCTGCTGAGCAATAATTCAAATGAAAATGGGCTATTTATTATGATCACATCAAGCTGGAATGATTACATTGCCTGAGGTGTAATTACTGCAAGCCCCAGCTACACCAGGTCCCGTTTTGATGTTGGCAGCCCAGCCTAGACATAGGAGGCAAAACTCTTTGTTTCTCTGAAAAAGACTGAGCTTTTTCCAGACATGACCAATGGATCGTCTGCTGCCGGCAGGAATCCGTCATGGAGTGGTTATGTAATTTTGAAATAGAGCGCTCAAGGCCTCCTTTAATGAAGTCCAAGACACTCTTGTGGTGGGCAGAATGTGGAATCCAGAGAACACAGAAAATTGTTTACCAAGGATTTGGATGTATCTTCCGCTTAAAATATGATTTTAAAGAATACAACTTCTCAAAAAATGTGACTTGTTTTCTTGCAGGATAGACCAAAAAAGAATGGACTTAGGCTGTGACGTGAGGGGTTTGGAAGGGCTTCATGGGCGTAGAGGTTGAGAGTCAATGAATGGCTTTCCTGGGGAGGTCTCATCTACCCTAAGTGTCTTTAAAAACCAGCATGCATCCCTAATTTCTGACTTAAGGATGTTTTGACTGAAGGTGTGTGTGTGTGTGTGTGTGTGTGTGTGTGTGTGTGTGTGTGTGTGTGTGAGGGTAGGGGTAAGGAAGGAAAGGGAGGCTTTATAACTTCTGGGAAATTCCCTGACTATTGGATGATTACCCTAAAGAACTTCATAATTAAAAAAAAAAATAAAGTTTGAGGTGATTGATGAAAAGAATCTCAAAGATGTGGGACTGAATTCCAATATCTATTTTGATGAAAATGCAGGCAGCCATGTCAAAGGTATTTGGAACTGCTTAAATCTTGTTTTTGTTCTCTTTAATAAAGTAGCTATTGAGAATGAATCCAACCTAACCTTAAGGAGTTGTTTCTTCATCACCAAAATGAGATTGGATAAGGTGGTTTCTAAGGTTCCTGCTACCTCTGACATTTTATGTTCTATATTCAAAGTTCCTTCCTGCTTCTGACATTCTATGTTCTAAGCTCCCTCCCAGCTTTGATATTTTGTGTTCTCTGTTCTAAGTAAAAATCCCTCCTGGTCAAAAACTATATATAAATACAGAGTAATGAGACTGAAATATAGGGACAAGAATATTCATTTAGGATTTAGAACATCTGGATTTGAGCTTTGGCTCTGTCGCTCGCAGTAAGACCTTGATTAAGTCACTTACTTTTGGTGAATCTCAGGGTCCTAATTCATTCAATGACTAGGGTAGGCTAGATGATCTTATGTTTGAAATGAGGGAATGGTACTATATGATGTCTTTGCTCTTTTGCAGCTGTAAAACTATAATCCTTTTCTCTAAGGTAGGGGCCTTCTGATTCTAAAAGTCTTCCTGGTTCCTTAGAGTGAATATAACTGTATTTCAATTCATGACTAAGGTGTTATTTGGGATTGAGCCAATGAGCTGTGTGAGAAGTATGTTATACTGTGCCAAGAAAGACTCCGTTTCTAGTTAGGAAAGCCATTTGTGTTGTCTCTCATTGATTTTGTTTTTCTTGAAAAGATAAATGTATTTGTAAAAATCACGCAAACCCCGCAGTATAGTTCTACAGGACAGCTTTGTGTTTGTCCAAATGTGTGGCCTCTGGGGGCCAGCATTCTTTCCCTGCTTGTTCTATCCATGCTGCTCAGTGGGGTCCCCATTCACTTGGTGTGTGAAAACACCCTCTGAGGGATCCCAGGTTTCAGGTCACATTTTTAACCTGTTGGCTCCAACTGCACTTAGGGTGTCTTGGAATAGATTCAATGGGTCAGCCTGATTTCCTTCTTTGCTAGTTTTGTAGGTCATAAGCTTATAGAGTGGTAGAAGAATCATACTGGGGAGGGGGAAGGACAAAATTAGAGTCTGAATGAATGACTAAGTCAGTTATGAGTGTTGAGCAGGCACGTGATGTAAGTACAAGAAGCGTTGCTCCACACAAGAGACCTTAACTAAAGAAAGATGTGTTTTTCCCCTTTGTTGTTGCTGTTCAAATCTATGATGTCAGCAGTAGAGGGAATTTCAGGAGAGGAAACTCCCTCCACCAATGCCAACCAGCAGCTGTGAGTTGTCTGGGGGTGTTTACATGCTAGATGATGATGATAGCTAACATTTATATAGCACTTACTATGGACAGGCATTGTACTAAGAACAAGGGATACAAAAGGAGGCAAAAGATAATCCTTGTCCTCATGGAGTTTACAGTCTAATGAGTCACACAGCTAATAAATTTTAGATGCCAGATTTGAACTCATGTCTTTTTGTCTCTGGGACCAGAGTTCTATCCATTGTGCCATCAACTGCCCTAGGTGGGAGGGAGGACACTGACTAACGTCTGGTTCTAAATTCAGGACCCTTCAGGCCTTCAGTGTTATATACATTACCTTGGTCTATTTCTGACCCAGAGAACAGGAGTTGGTGATGGCTCCCAACTTTGAATTACTGATAGCCCAACCTTAGTCTGTATGGTGTCAAATTAGACCACTTCTCCTTCTCACTCTATAATCCTCTGGCCATCCTCTTCCTAGAATCCCAGAATCCCAAACCTGGAAGCTATCATCTAGGTCAGATCCAACCTATAACTGAGAAGGAATTTTTTTTTTTAATTGAATCCCTGACAAATGTTCATGTAATCTTCACTTAAAGCTTCCTGTGGGGGGGAAAGTACAACCTGCCAAGTGGCTCATCTCACTTTTTGATAGCTCTGTTTGTAAGTTTTCCTTTAAATGGAACTGAAATCTACTCCCCTGTAATTTTCTATCACTGATCCTAGCTCTCTGCCCTCCTGGGGCCAAGTAGAATGACTCTAAACCTTTTTGTTATATGACAAATCCTGAAATGCTTGAAGACAAAAGTTATGTCTTTTTTTCTTCTCAAGGTTAAATTCTCAGTTACTTAAATGGTCCTGGGATCTCATCATTTTTTGGAGTTCTTTCCAAGAAGACATAAAGTAGATTATCTCTGCCTGCCTATTTTGTGTGACTCTTCCCTGCAGTCTCCCAAAAGCTTGCCACAAAGGTATATGCCCAAAGTGCCAGACGTTTTCCTCAATTCCCTCCAACATTGAGAAGTAGAATGCTCTACCTGTGTACTGGTCATTCCTCACTCTTGCCATGTGGTTACCTCCTCTACTCCTATTTTTCTTTGGAGTCTCTCATTGGTCATATGTTGCAGTATTCTTGCTTCTCCATTCACCTACCTAGGGTTGGTGTTGTATATAAAGAAAATCCAGAAACAGGGAGCTGGTTGTTCATCCCTGTTGTGGGGTGCGGTGTTTAGTGAGAGAGATACTGTTACATAGAAATGTTAAAGAATGTTTTTTTTTCCTTCAAGGAACTGGGGTTTTCTTCTTAAAGTTGGGAATCTTGTGAATAGTGCACCAGCTCTGGAGTCAGAAAGACTTGAGTTCAAATATGACCTCAGACACTTGACTCACTTACTAGCTATGTGACTTTGGGCAAGTCACTTAACCCCAGTTGCCTTGCCTTCCCCCCTCCAAAAAAAAAAAGGTTGGGAATCTGTTATTGCTACACTTGATCCCATTTGTTCCTTTGATGGTGGCCCACTAATTTCAACTGAATGAATCACTGATGACTTCAAGAACCTTAGAATATTATTAATATGCAGCACAGATCTGGTCAGGAAGCCTGCACCAGAGAAAATAATAATAAAAAAAAGGTTGATGAATGACAAGGGCAAATGCCAATGGGACATGGTATAATGGACCCAAAGGCTGAGGTCCTGATGTCTTTGCTAAAATATTCCATCATGAGATCTTTTCTAAGACTCCCTGGATTATTTAGGAATAGAGTGGTCTGATATGTATATAGACACCTGAGTCTGGGCTGATTGATTTACAGAATAAACCAATAGGGTTCTTAGTACTATAGGCAGATGGCAAATCAATGTACTCTTGGTGGAGGTGAAAATTGGAAGAGTAATTCTGGAAGAAATCTGGAATGATGCCCCCAAATTCATCAAATATATCCTTTGATCCAGGAATATACTCCTAGGTCTGTACCCCCCCACCAAAGATAGAAGGACCTATATGTACAAAAAAAAATGGAGCAACTCTTTTTGAAATGACAAAAAAGTGGAAACTAATGGGGTACCTGTCAATTGAGAAACAGCTATACAAATTATATCATATTAATGCAATGGAATTCTCTTGTACCATAAGAAATGACAAAGGAAGGATTTCAGAGAATCCTAGAAAGACTTGTATGACCTGTTGTAGAGGGCAGTGAACAGATCCAGAACAATTCATATTATAACAACAACGCTGTAAAGACAAATAACTTTGAAAGTCCTAAAAAGAATTTATATTATAAAACAATACTGCAAAGATTAAATGACTTTGAAAGTCTTAACTCTGATCTATGCAATGAACAACCACAATTCCAGAGGTCCAAGGATGGGGAATGCTCCCTACCTCCTGTCAATGAGATGATGGACTCAATACGGAAAATAGTACATTTCGTTTTTGGACATGGTCAATGTGGGAATTTTTCTTGTTTGATTTTTCACTTTTCTTTTATGTATTTTGGTTTTGTTTTTAATTGGGGGGAGTAGGCAGAAGGGAAAGAAAATAAATATTTGTTAATTAAAAAAAGACATCAAATTTTAAAAAATACCATAGGCATAGAATCAGAGAGTTCTATCCCACAGGGAATTTAAATGACCATGTTATTCCCCTGCTCAAAAATCTTATATAGTTCTCTGTTGCCTCTTGGGTAACATATGAACTTTTTGCCTGGCACTTTTAGTCCTCCATCATCTAGATTCCTAGTTTTATTTCACACTACCATCTTTCTTGCAGTCTATTTTCCCATCAAATTCTATTGATAGCCACTCTTAGATTTTATTCTGTCCTCTCCTGCCTCTGTGTCCTTTCCACTTATTAAAATCTCTCCCTTCTTTTAATGTTTAGTTCAAGTTCTGTCTTCCTTGAATACTTTCCCTAATCTCCCAAGCTAAAAGCATTTTATTTCTCCATATATTTTCCTAAAGCACTCTGTCTAGACCTTTCCTTTCTCCTTGTCCATTCTATAGGTTATACATAGCCCAGAAAGAGTCTTTGTTTCCCATAATCTCTCCCAAACAAGGGGTGAAGTTCCCTGGACAAGATCAGTTTCTTGACGTTGTAAATTTGTTTTGCCCTAAGTCCCTGTCTCCCTAGGGATAAGGTTTCTTATTTGGCCTTGATGATGTCTCTTTGAGAAGGTGAGATAAATTCTGAATTTCCCAGGAGATATCCTGAAAGGAAGCAAAATGAACCAAATTCTGATGTTCTTCGAGCTGGGTTACCAATGAATGGTTATTGAACTGGACAGAACTAAATTAAGAAAATTTGCCTTTAAGATGGTTGAGATCTCAAGACACATTATTGGAAACCCAAAGTACCTAGAACCATGGATGACTAGGCACTTAGAGGTCTCTTCCAATTCCCTTACTTTATAGATGGGGAATCTGATCCCCAAAGAGAGATAACAACTATAGATCAACTAAGATCACATGGTGGCAGACAATGCTAATCCTAGAGTCAAAGGACCCCAATTTAAATCTATCCTATGGTCAGAATGAGAAAATCATAGCATCATATAACCCTAGCATGTGAGAGCTATAAGGGTGATCTTCGTGGCTCCCTCATTTGATAGATAAGGAATGTAAAGCCCAAAGAAGGTTCAAAGATTCATAGATATAGAGATGTCTTCATTTTACAGTTAGAGAAGCAAAGCCCAGAGAGTTTGAGTGATTTACCCATCGTCACACAGGCTGCCAACAAAAGAGGCAGAATTTTAATCCAGAGCCTCTGCCCTGTATCCTGTTTATAGCAATGTAAAGGTAAGAATCTTGATCTCCTGACTGCCAGTCTACTTTTTTTTTGGAGACAATTGGGGACTAAGTGACTTGTCCAGGGTGATACAGCTAATAAACACGTGAGGCTGGATTTGAACTCAGGTCCTCCTGCCTCCAGGGCTGGTGTCTTATCCACTGTGCTAGTGCTACTTAATTTCCCTCAGTCTACTATTTTTCAAATGTAGCCACAAGTGATGGCTGAGTCCAGTTTTGAGACACCTCAGCCTGTCTCTGATTATTTAACGTAAGGAATGACAAATAATTATTCAAATGTTCTCAGATGGAACTGCAAAGGGACACTAGTGATCTAATTGTTTGAATCAAAGGAGGTAGGTGATGAATGGATGGCTTTTCCCTTTCCAGGTTGTTTTGATTAGAGATGATGATGCCCTATATGCTGTAGCTACTGTTCCTTAATCCTTTTCACAGGGGAGAATTCGTGGGGTCCTTCATGGGGCTCGTTTCCATTGTGTGCCTGAAGAGTCTAGGTCTCATGCCAAGTGACAGCCCTACCCAGATCCTTTTCTGCTCAGCTTATGAGGAACATCTGGTTTTAAAGTGTCGCAATTTTAAAACATATTATAATGCTCATGGGAACAGAATATCAACAACTGTCTATTGCGGCAAACCGCACGTCTGGAAAACATTCCTGCAAACTGAGTTCTTAAATAAACATAAATCGCCCATAACCCATGATGCAGGACAACGTTCATTTGTAAATGGAATATTTAGACCAGATGAGGTGCAAACGCTGGTGCTTTCCATCAGATTGTCAAAGCAGGGAAGGAAGAACCTTGAATCTTTTGGTGGAGTCCCAGTGGAGTTCCATGTTAGCTCAGGCCCCCTCAGTTATCTCTGCAGGCTGCTAACTTCTCCTGAGCCATCTCTCAACTACAATCACTTTCTACTGCTTTTGTCTGTGCTCTGATGGAAATAATCTAGAAAAGTCCATGATCAATATGACAGGAAAGGGAATGGGTGGATGTGGGACTGATGATAAAGATTTTAAAAAATAATTTTTAATATATCTTGTTCTTAATTCATTTAAAATTTTCCCTGTATCCTCCTTTCTCTCTCAGGGAGCCATCCCCCATAATATAGAATACTTTTTTAAAAGGAAAAAATATAAGCAAAACCAATCAACATATAAAAAAAAATCAGATAATGTTGCAATGGCCTTCACCTGTGGCTTCTCTCCTGATAACTCTGGAAAGCAGTAATGGAGGCATCTTATATTTCTTCTTTGGGGTTATACTTGTTCTTTGTAATCTTGTAACATTCATTTGCAATTCTTTTTTGATGGTTGTTCTTTCCATTTCCATTGTTGTAGTCATTGCATGTGTTGTTTCCTTGACACTGCTCACTTCATTCTGTATCAATATGTATGAATCTTTCCATTTTTCTCTGTATGTATTCATCATGTTCATTATTTCTTCCAGTATAGTAATATTCCATTATATTCACATACCTTAATTTGTTTATTTCATAATCAATGAACATGTACTTTGTTTTCAATTCTTCGCTTCCAAAAATTTTTATTAGACATATTTTGGTGTTCTTCCCCTCCCCTTCCCTCCCCTCCCCTCCCTTCCCCCCCACCCCCTCCCCTCCCCCCCCCCCCCCCCCCCCTCCTTTCCCCCCCCTCCCCTCCCCTCCCTTCCCCTCCCCTCTCCCCTCTTTTCTTTCCCTTCCCCTCTCCCCTCCCCTCTCCTCTATCACCTTCTTTGGGATGTTGATAACTTTTAGCCTATCCTAGAATGTAGAGCTAGAAGGGACCTGAAAGAAAGGGACCCAGAGATGTCAAACACGTGTCCACAGCCTGCAACACTCCTTTGTGCCTCCTAAACCAGATTAGAATGTAACTGGGAACTATCTAACGAAATAAATAAAAACACAATAACATAGTAATATTATTTCTTACAGCTAAGCCAATGTGCAATGCACAGGAACCCTCCTGTATAGATTAGCAGCACTGGTTTCTATTTGGGGTTGACACCACTGATATAGCCCAACCTTTACATAGGATTGTAGGCCTTTACAAGTAAAAGGAATGTTAAAGATCAGCACTAGGCTACATAATCTGATGGGTGAAGTCTGGATTTAAAGTCATAAGAACTGGATTGAAATCCTGCTTCTGACCCTTATTAGTCTTGTGACCCTGGATAAGTCACTTCCCATTTCTGAGGCTGTTGATAATAATACCTGTAGTACTTACCTTATAGGGTTGCTGTTGTAAGGCTCAAACAAGATAATAAACACTTAGCAAATGTTGAAGCACTATGGAAGAGGCCAGTTATTATTGTCTAGTGGAAGCACATTAAGTAAATGAGACCAAAGAAAGTAAAGCAATTTGTTCAAGGTCACACAGATGGCAGAGATGCTATTTTAAACCCAGTTCTTTTAACCCCAATTCTATTGCTCATTGTATTACATTCCACTCATTTTACAGATGAGGAAACTGAGGCCCAGAGAGGTGAGACCCATGGTCCACATTTATTGGTAAATATCACAGGCAGGATTTGATTTCATTTCCTTTGATTCTAACTTTGTAGGAAAATAGTAAAACCCAAATTGGAAATAGAAAGATAACTGAAACTTCATTTGCTTATTCCTCTGAGGCAGAGAGTGAAATTATTAGCCCCATTTACAGATGAGGACACTGAGATTTTGACTAGTGAAGTCACTTGTTGAGGGTCACACAGTTAGTGTCAGAGCTGGGAATCAAACCTTGATCTCCTGTTCTCTTGATTCCAAAGCTAGCCTTCTTAACACCGCCTATGAACTCTTATAACCCCTTTCTGAAAGTTAACAGACTTCTTTAGTCTTGACAGGCAGCTGGATGGCAAAGGGGATAGAGCATCAGATGTGGAGTCAAGAAGACTTAGTTCAAATTCAGTCTCAGATACCTACTAGCTGTATGACCCTGGGAAAATTGCTTAACCCCATTTGCCTCAGTTTCCTCATCTGTAAAATGAGCTGGAGAAGTAAATGGCAAAGTACCTCAGTATCTTTGCCAAGAAAACCCCAGAAGGGGTCATAAAGAGTCAAACATAATTGAAAAATGATTGAACAAAATGAAATTAGTTTTGGCTCCTTGTTTCCAACTTCCTGGTTGACTGTCTTGGATATTCCACTGCAGGAAAAACAAACAAACAAAAAACCTGCCTTTGACCCTGAAAAGTGTTTGATCTGTTCCCTTGAAATTTACTTTTTGGTCCATGATTTGATTGGTGCAGGGAGCTCCCAATGTGTAAAACCTTGCCATGTGTCCCAACAGCTCTTCTATTAGTTACACAACAGCTATAACTTATAGCAGCTAGCTAGCCCAGTGGATAGAATACTGGATTTGGAGGTAGGAAGACTTGAGTTCCAAGTCTGCCTGGAAACAGTTACAAGCTGTGTGACCCTGGACAAGTCATTAAACCTCTTTGTGCTTTAGTATCCCTACTGGTGAAATGAGAATAATAACAGTACCTGCCTCCCAGGGGATGTTGGGAGAATTAAATGCGATAATATTTATATAGTGTTTTGCAAACCTTCAAGTGCCATATAAATGTTAGCTAATATTATGCTAGGAGGAACAGTCTCGTATACCCCATATTGCTCTGAAGTGAACCAGCTGCTTTTCTCCTCTCCCCCTCTCCAGCCCATGAAAATGAATAGTTCCCAAATGCCAAACAGATAACATACTGTCCTTAAATACTCTTGTGTAATAATATTTATTATTAATTCTAGAAGGTCATCAAATCCAGCCCTCCAGTGCACTAGGCAAGGCATCTTTAATGGTCTCTGGGCTAACCCTTAGCATCTGATTTCCTGGACCTGAAGCTTTGTATCCTGGCCTCAGTAAATATATAGATCTGAGTCTAGCAATGTTGTTCCCAGTGGTATACAAGACAAGTGGTGAATAAATGACTTAGAGCATTTGAATGAGCCCAGCAGGGCATGGGCCCAGGGAAGGACAGCACCTTTCCTGGCTTCCTGTTTTCACCTTGATGTTAATGCTGGTGTGGAAAACCTTTCACTAGACTCCCAGTGGAAAAGAGAAATCTACATTTAAATAGGAGCATTGCCTACAACTCAGTCCAGAGAGGTGGTAAACAAAATCCTGGTGGGATAGAAATAGGTCTTGGAAAAACCGGGAAAAGGAGAAGAAATAGTTTGTACTGGAGCTCACAGATTTCTATGGGGCAAGGTTTGGGGGGTGCTGCCTTTGAGAAAGACCAAGGAAGAGCAGCACTTTCTCCTGAGAGGGGCAATTCACTGGGATGCAGCTGGCTCCAAAGAACAGCGCCCTCGGTTTCATCTCTGGTATTAAAACAAAAAAGACAAAGGCCAGATATTAGGGGTTTTTTTTATATCAATAGTTCCAAACCTCATAAAATATTAGTAGCTGCATCAGCTATAAAAATTAATGGCCACAGATTCTTTTGTGCCACCCTCTTCAATTTCATTTTATCACAATGTTTTCAGGCCTTGTCTTTCGATCTGCCTAAGTTGTTTGGTGTTCTGATGTTTATGAGCTTCATAAGCTTGATAAGACAGGGAAGCAAAAAAAAATAAATAAATAAAAAAGGCTTTAACAAAAGCTCAGCCTGATTCCTTTACATCAGAGTTTACAGGGGGAATAGTTGCATTGTGATAATACATTGTGATAACATGGCGGAAAAAGAGAAGGAAACTTTGGCCTTCATTCATGGCATTGTTATAGTCTGACTTATTATTTTTTTTTAATAGCAAGGACTAAAAAACTTCCAATTTCCTTAGGCCTAACCTGGCCTTTTAAAAAATGCTTTCGGGCCACAGTGAGCACTCAACTCAATTCTGCATTTGCATTTACATAATATAATTTTTACCATCAATTAATCAATCAAATTTAAATTCCTGGAGTGTCCTACAAGTAATAACTACCCCCAGGTGCTAGAAAAAGTTAATTTCCAAATGCAAAGGCCACTTTGACTTTCAAAAAGCTGAATCAAGTTTCAGATTGTTTTCCAAACCAAGAACAGATCTGAAATTCAACAATGGTTGAGAAGTTAAAGATGGTGCCCCAGACTGTCCATTGGCAAAGGCCACATGGATCCTGAGAGCTCAGGGTGGTAGGGTGGCAGGAGCTGCAAAGTTCTGTGTGTGCAAGTTGACAGGATTCCTGCCCAGATGACATATAAGGAGATGTGTTGAGTGCTTATGGAACAAAGATGAAAAATGAATTAGTTCTTGCCTTCAAGAAGCTTGCAATCAACTAATGTACAGCATTTTAAGTACCTGAAATGCTAACTGCTCTTATTTGTGCTCGTCATTGTTGCTGATGAGAGTGTTGTCCTTAGGAAGCTCTTGGCACAGTGGATGGAGCACTGGATATGAAATTAGGAAGATGTGACTTCAAATCTGAACTCAGATATTTACTGGCTGTCTGATCCTGGGCAGGTCACTTAATTTCTGTCTGCCTCAGTTTCCTCAACTGTAAAAGGGAGATAATAATAGCGCCTACCTCCTAGGGTTGTTGTGAGGAATAAATGAGATATTTGTAAGAGCACTTACCACAGTCCCTAGCACATAGTAGGTGTTACATAAATGCTTATTCTCTTCATCCCCCCCACATTATTATTATTTTAATGGTGGCTACTCTGGTCCCCCACTGCCTGACAGCCAGGTATGTTACATTTCACCCCTCCCTCAGGGTTCTTTGGTACCCTGAAGGGGTCTTTACTATTGGTTCAAGCCTCCATAGATTGTGTTCCCCCAATTTAGGGGCTCCAAGCACCCCAATTCCATCTAACCACTTAACAATCAAATTAGCTTTTACAAAGGAATATTTACTTCAAAGATAAAAGAATAACCATAAAAACATTTTCCACCAACACTTTAGGGCATATTCTCCTCTATATAACCTTGGTCTCTGGGGAGAGAAAAGGAGATTAGCTCCTTAGTTTAGTTTAGTTTCTTCATAGTATAAGTGGCATCAAGCTCAAAGTCTAAAGCCTTTTTTGGACTTGCATTTAGGGATCCTGGCTTCTCAGGACTTCCCTGCTGCACTGGTAGAAGTATCCAGCCTGTAATTCTGGGCTCCAAGGTCTCCATGGCTTAAATGACCAGGTTAAGATTCTACTCCCTCTACCTAGGACTGAAAAGGTCAAAGGTAACAAGACTCAAACCCTAAACCTGTTTCTCAAAGCCACAGTGTCTAAGGGGAGAGGACTGGCTCTCAGACTCCTCTCCACTTAATGCATAATTCAGTACCTGCTGTGGGTCAACTAGCCCTTCATCCCAGGATGCCTTTGGACATAGTAAGTGTGTCTTCAACAGCTAGAATTAAAGGTGCAGACTCTTTGAGCTATGGCACCAATGGAAGAAAGAGACTGCTCCCAATAACATGGTACAAACTCCAGCCTTCTTGTCTCCCAGAAGCAGGTTCTTGGAATCTCTGACATAGCTCCATTCATTTTAGGTGATATGAGTGTGGTCAAACTTATTAAATTATTATAATCATTAATAACAATAATTTATAGCTAATAATTATATTATTTAAGTCAGGGGACCTGAGTTTGAGTTTGAGTTCTGACACTTACTACCTCTATAAACATGGACATATCACTAAATAATTCTAGCTGTCCAAATCTTTATCTGTAATAACAACAATAATAACAGCTAACATTTATATATTATTTTAACTTACAAAATCACTTTACATGTTATCTCTTCTAATCATCCCTTTAATCCTATAATTATCCCCATTTTACAGATAAAGAAACTGAGCCTTCCAGAAATTAAGTGGTTTGCCCAGAGCCACATGGCTAGTAAATCTCAGAAGTTGAGATGTTTGACTCTAAGTGGAACTGTCCATCCACTATGCCACCTAGCTGCTTATAAAATGAGGACCTTGACTACATGCCCACTAATGTCCCATCCAATTCTTAAATCTATGATCTACTATCTGTGATGTGTGCATGATAAAAGGTGGAGTGTGGTAGGGGCAAAGGAGAGGTCCAAAGGATTCTAAGGAAATTTGAGGTGGGAGACATCCCTGTTAGCTGTGATAACCAGAGGCTTCATAAATGAACGGGCAGTAGAGTTGGAGAAGAATTTAGAAAAGAATTCAAAAGAGAAGAATTTAAACTGATAGAAGTTAGGACAGATTGTGTTGTAGGCATTAGAAATGGCCTCTGTGAATGCCCAGAGGCCAGAGAATTGAGAAGTAGCTGACAATCCATTATGGCTGAAATGCAAAATGTAGGAAAGGGAGTAGAGTGAAGAAGGAAGATTAACTGAAGTTAGATTAATTATGTTGTGAACCTCTGTGAGAGCTATTATAAATAGACCAGGCATGCTGCAGCCCATTCTTTCCATGGATGTAGATAGTGGGCTTGCAGGATTTAATTATATGTACCCATGGAGCAGTTTGGAGATTGGCCATGAGTAACATTGGACTGTCTGATTGCCAAACTAGTTCTGAGCCTACTGTGGGGTTCTGAGCAATACTTTTAAAGAGACATCATAATGCAATTAATTTTTTTAAATTATATTTATTTTTTAACTCACATTTTTTCCCCTTTTATTCCTCCCCTCCTTGGGAAAAGACAAAGGAAACCTTTTGCAACAAACATAGTCAAGCAAAACAGATTCCTGCACTGAATAATAAAAAAAAATGTGTGTTTCATTATGCATATTTAGTCTATCACCAAGGGATGGGTCAAATTTTTCATCATAATTCAATTTGAATTGTGGTTGGTCATTGCATTTATCAGTCTTTCAGAGTTGTTCATTTTTGCCTTGTTATTATTATAGTCTAAGTTATTCTTCTGGGAATGCTGGCTGCACTATGCATCAGTTCTTTTAAATCTTCTCAGGTTTCTCTAAAATAATTTTCTTTGGCTATTCCCCACTTGACCTCCCTTAGTTTCTAGTTCTTTGCCACCATAAATAAGTTCTATAATTTTTTTGGTGCATATGGGCCCTTTTCCTCTTTTTTTTGAGGATCATAGATTTGGAATTGTAGGGGACCTCATTTTATAGAAGAGAAAACTGAGGCAAGGTATGTTACTTGACTTGCCCAAGATCACACAGGTAGTAAATAGCAGAAATGGGATTCAGATATTGATGAGTTGGAGAATATAGAGAGAAGGAAAATCAAGATGGTGAGGGAATTTGAAACCTTGTCCCATGGGAAGAGGGGGAAGATGAAAGAAAGAGAACATATAGATGTAGCTATAAGACAGTTGTCCTTAAATATTTATGGAAGAGGGAAGAGACTTGTTCTATTTGTACTCAGAGGGAAGAACTAAGAGCATGACTAGAAGTTGCAGAGGCAGATTTTAGCTCAGCATGAGCATAGAGTTTCTAAAGTAGAATGAGTTATCTAGGGAGAAAGTAAATTCCTCACCACCATGAGTTTCCTAATAGAGATTTGATGGCTACTTTGGGGGATTTTTTTATTTAAAAATTAAATATATTAATTACATTTTTTCAGCAACCAAAAATCCAGCTTCTCTCCTTCCAACTCCATTTCCTTTCCCCTCCTCTACTGAAAAATCAAGAAAAACAAAACCTACTACAAATATGTATAGTTGAGAAAATATATATCATATGGAAAACCATACATTCTATAAGATAGGTATTATATAACACACATATGTATAAAACCCGCTACAAACATGTATAGTTGAGTAGATATATATTATATGGAAGATAATATTGCATACATTATATAAGATAGGTGTTGTATAACACACATACATATATGCACATGTGTGTATAAAACCCAATACAAACATGTATAATTGAGTAAATGAAATGTATATCATATAGAATATATCATACATTATATAAGATAGATGTTGCATAACACATATATAGTATATGTATAAAACCCTCTATAAAATGTATAGTTGACTAAATAAAATGTTATATAGAATACAGCATGTCTTACATTATGTAATATAAGTATTATATAACATATATACCTATGTATATATGTGTGTGCATGTGTGGGTATGGATGTAAGTATATATAGACCAACTAGAATAAACATAAGGTTGTTTAGAGAAAAAGGTCACTAGAAGTTGGGGGATCAGGAAAATCTACATATAGAAAATCATACTTGAGGAAAGTAGGAATAAAGGAAAGGAGCATTTATCGATAGTTTATTGCAGGAGTGGAGAACTTCCAGCTTTGAGGACATGTGTGGCCTCAAGGCCACAGGTTCCCCACCCCTGATTTATTGTGTTCATGGCACTGAGCTAAGTACTGAGGATACAAATACAAGCATAAAGAAAGCCCCTGCCCTCAGGGAGCTTACATTTAAATGGGGGAAGATAATGAACAGAAGAAACCTAAAAAGGGGGTGATGTATGGGGGGAGGGAGTGGGGAGATGAAGGTAGAGGAGCATTGTTATGAAGTCCAAAAACTGAGGAGCAGAGCTGAGAGGGCAATGGAGGTTGATCAGCATGGGTCACAAAAATGTAAGTTCTCCAGGAAGAACTTATCAATGGGGGCAAGGGGTGAGCTTGGGGCTCAGGAAAAAACACTTACAGCAGGAAGTTCTAGAGTTGAATCCTGAAGGTTAGAAGGGATTGTAGGAGGCCAAAGTGAAGAAGGAGAGCATTCCAGATTTGGGAGATGGGGTATCATGTATAAAGAATAGTGAGGTGAATTTGTCTAGCCTGTAGAGAGTGTGTGAAGGAAGGGGATTTCTCTCATCTGTCTATCTATCTATCTATCTATCTATCTATCTATCTATCTATCTATCTATCTATCATCTATCTATCTATCTGTCTCTGTCTGTCTATCCGTCTGTCAATCCATCCATCTATCCATCCATCCACCCATCCATGCATCATCCATCCATCCGTCCGTCTATCTATCTATCTATCTATCTATCTATCTATCTATCTATCTATCTCTCATCTAGAACACAATAGAGCTCTGGGCTTAGATTCAGGAAGGTCTTTGTTTAAATTGTGTTTAAGACAGTAGCTTATGTGACACCAGGCAAGTCAGTTAACCTGTCTAAGACTCAGTTTTCTCATCTATATAATGAGGAAAATGATAGCACCTACTTCCCAGGGGATCAAATGAGATAATATTTGTAAAATATTTTGCAAACCTTAAACCATTATACAAATTATAGCTATTATTATTATTAATCATTACCTGGAAATACATATATGTATATATGTACATATATACACTGTATTTTTCTGTACATATATGTGGGGGTAAGAGAGGCAGAGAGAAAAAGATAGGGAGAGACACAGACAGGAAGAGGCAGAGAGAGAGGGGGCGGAGATAGAGAGAGAGATTGAGATTAGAAAGGAAGGTTGGGGCCAGGTTGCAAAGGACTTTAAAAGAAAGAGGAGTTAATATTTTATCCAAGAGACAATAGAAAGTCAGTGGAATTTATTGAGGAGAAGAGTGACAGTGTCAAACCTGTGCTTTAGGAAAATCACTTTGGCAGTTGAGTGGAGCATGGATTAGAACAGGAGGAGATATGAGGCTGGGAGCTGACATTCTTTTGGGAAGAAACAACAGGAATGGAGGTAAATTAATACAAAATGCATAAGAAGGGAAATTCAAAGAGATTTGTAGGATAGTGGAAAGGATTTGCCAGTCAGGAGATCAGGAGAGGCCTCAAGTAGGAAGTGGCTTGAACTGAGCCCTGAAAGAAGTGCTGAATTTTAAGACACAGAATTTGTAGATCCTAGGAAGCAGGACCTCCCAGGCCTTTGCAGAGTTTTCCAATTTGCTTTGCATATGGCATCTCCATGGAGTTTCACAGCAGCTTTATAAGTCAAGAGGGGTAAATGTTACTGCTATCATTTTACCAATAAGGAAACAGGTTCAGAGGAAGGAAATGACTTGTCTAAAGTCACATAGCTAATCCGTGGCATTGCAGAGATTAGAACCAAGGTCTTCTGTCACCATGCTACTGTTGATAAATATGATCCTCTCAGTAACTTTTCTTGGAAGACACCCAGCATATGTATCCTTACAAGAATAGTACTATTTGACATTTCCAGAGACCCAGTAGGGCACACATAATACAGGATTAAATCTTATTTTTACTCAGTTCCTTTTAATACAAAGTAGCCCTTCATCATCTATCCATGATTTTATATATAGGATTTTAGAGCACAGTCACAAAAGTTACATGAATTTTTTTTATGTGGTTCTGAGTTTATCGACTTTAAATGTTTCCCAAGCCTCCAGAAGCATATGTGGATATTAGTCAGACCTCTAGAAAAACCTGCCAAGGATCATATAAATAAGCAGCTTATCAATAGATTTCTTTTGGAAGAAATTTCATTTGTATGTGAATTTCATTTGTATATGAATTTAGCAAACAATATAAAACTCTATCCAATAAACATATTGGGGACATTATGGCTAAAGGAGAAAACCACATGGAAGAAGAATTAGGAGGAGGAGGAGAGTTCATTAGATTAGATGACCTCTAAGGGCCTTTTCTTTTCTGTATCTATGATCCTATTAAGTTTTACTTTAGTGAAAGAAGACACAGGCCCTGCCCTAAAGTGTGGAAAGCAGTGACACCTGAATGCATCACTCAGAATGAAATCAGAGCTGTCCATATCAGGGCAGATTAATGAAAAGCTCAGGCTGGAGCATGAGAAATGACAATGACCTTGGATTCTTAATTATTCTAGGATGATTTGGAGTCCTCTTTCTTCTCCATGTGTGCCTTTTGAGTGTGCAGGGGATGGATGATATCAGGGCAAGAGGTTACATTCCTGTTAATCCACTAGGATCCTATTAGCAGCCCTTTGGTCAACTGGCTTAAAGTAATGGAACTGAGAATTATTTCTGATATAACTTATTCAAGATTTAGTCCATTCCTAGATAAACAAATCTAGAATTCAACATTTTATTCCAATGTCAACAATTTAATTCAAACACTGACTTGAGTAATTCATGAAGGGAGGGTAGGGTCTCTCATATCTGGGAGGGTCAGGAAAGACTTTATAGAAGAAGCATCATCTGAGTAGGTGCATGAAGGAAGATAGTTATTTCAATAGGCATAATGTGGAATAAGTGTGTTCAGGCATCTGGGACAGCATGTAGAAAGAAAGGGGAGAAATATCTGAATGTTTGGCAGAAACATAATATCAAGTTTAATGAGGTTTCCATTTTTGGGTAGTAATTGTAAATTTCAACTAATCCCCCTCTTACTCAAATCTAGTTTCAATGCTAAAGGACAAATGATCTGACATAGATTGTTAAAATTATATCTAATATTGTATCTTTCAAGGAAGGGGAAGAGATGAACTTGTTTATGAAATGTGTGATGTGCCTTCATTTATTATTAACTCTTTAGTTTATTAGTTTGTTGGAGATAAAGCAGATTCTCCAGGTATTTAGAGAGAAGGATGGGATCGGACCCTTTTGCCCACAGATAATCAAGGAGCAAGAGAAAGAATTGGGAATATAGGAAGTAGATGAGAAAGGAGAACATTTCATTGGTGAATCTCAGGAGTGCGGGGAATGGTATATATAGAAGGTACTTAATACATTTTTGTTGAACTCAATGGGTCCTGCACTATAATAGCCTGGGACTCTATTAGGGGGTTTTGTAAGGGGAAATAGTAAAATGTCTCAGAAAATTTTGGAAGGCAGATCTACTTTAGTCAGCATCTAGAAAAGGGAACCTGATAGGATCCAGAAGAGCTGTCTTAGCATTATATTCTAAAGGCACTGCTGGTCCCAATACCCATGACTCCCCCCCACCCCTTTGATGCAGTACAGACTGTGGCTGAAGTGAGGGGAGGTTGGTCTCTCCCACCATGTACCAGGTTGGCCAGACTTTGGGTCCCTTAGGCTCCCACTCACCTTAAAATACTATCTGGGTCTTGGGGCAGGATTTCATTTATAGGAAATCACAGTTTAAAAGGTTTTAGGATTTAAAATTGGAAGGGACCATAGAAAATGTTTAATCCAAACCTATCCTCTTACACACGAGGATACTAAGACCCAAAGAAGGAGAAAAGACTTCCCCAAGGTTATGTAAGGTAGAAAATGACAGAGTGAGAATTTGAACACAGGTCATCTGTCTCTAAGTACATATTCTTTCACTGATAACAATGGGGTTAATAGTAGATGGTTGGACCCCTCAGAAAACCTAGAAAAACTACTGGGAACAGCAGCTTAAATGTCCTGGAATCTACAATTTGTCTTAAATGATTTAAATGCTCCCCACTACCATGTTTACTTTTAAAAGCTATGACTGGCATACCCCTGATGGCTGGTGATCATAAATTCACATAACCCTCCCTACTCCATCTATAACCCCCCCCCCAAAAAAAATCTTCCTCTCCCCTCCCTATTTAATATGCAAGGCAGAATTGAACCTTGTGAGTGCCAAAGGGTAAATAATCGGGTAATTGATCTGAGATTTGTGGATTTTACCTCAAATTTCTGTTTATGGTTGAAGGTCGTAAGCTATACAAACCTCTATCGATCAGAGGCCTCTTGTTTAAACAAAACCTACTGTATTTATTTGTGCTGTTCTTCTAAAGTCAAACAAAAGGGGACAGTTATAAGTAGATCTCGGCATGACACTGTGGCCATGTGGTTCATTCACTCACTATACAGATGTTTTCAATCTGTACAGTTTGTCTTTCCTTTCCATATGAGATGAAGCAGGCTTGATTTAGGCTGGGAGAGATGCCAAAGGGAGAAGATATACCATTAACCCTTCAGAAACAAGTTTGGATTCTCCTCTTGGAGCTGGGGACTGATTCTTTAGGGTAGAAACCTTCCCTCAAAGGAAGTTTGTGTTAATCTGAAACCCTGGTCATTTTTGTTGCCCAGAAAGACAGTCCATATTCTTTCTGAAGTCACTGTCTTTCTGGAGGGATTTCCTCACAGTAGATGTTCCATTTCCTGGCGTTCCTTTAGAGATTCCTGCATTAGATCCAGGACAGAAGTTCCCTTTGGAAATGAAAATTTGCCAGAGACCCAATCTGCTCTGAAATCAGGCCTGAGAGGAAACAGAGCTGGGCCCCTCCACTTTCCTCTGGACAAGGCCAGATAGCTCCCTCTGCAAGAAATTTTCCCCAATTTCTGCAAATGGCTTTTCTCAATGATGAACTAATAACTTCTTCACCGCATCACAGAGAAGAAGAAATTGCTGAGTTAATGCTGCTGGTGCAGGATCTAATTCAATCAAGGCACCATAGGGTGTTGCATACTCTTTGCCAATAGTAACAACTCTTGACTTTCACAGGGAGCCGTGTGGTTTGGCAATCCAAATCGGGATTGATTGGTTTTTTCCTTCCACCCTGGCTCCATTGAAATGCAGAAATTGGCTCTTCTCCTATTGGTTTCATAACTGGGCTTGGGTCAAGCTTCTCTGCATAGGCTCAGTTGCTGATCTAAGTAGGTTAATGAAGCCATTTAAAAATATAATTATGCAGCAATGGCCTAGGAGGCAGGAGACCCGGGTTCTAGCTCCTCTTTTGCTGTTTAACTTACTTTATTATCTTAGACAAGTTTTTTTTTCTTTTCTTTGAATCTCAATTTGTTCAACTGTAAATGACTTTTAAGACCCATTGCAGTATTGTGATCTTATATTCTAAGGTCTCACTAAATTCCAATAGGCTGAGTTCTAAGGTGCTACCCAGTTCTAACATTCTGTGTTCTAACATCCTTTCCGGCTCTGACATTCTATGTATCATGGTCCCTTCTCACTCTGACATTCTCTATTTTATGCTTGAGCCCTTGCATTTGAGGTTCAAAGGGTCCTTCCACCTCCACAATTCTGGGAAGGATCTTATTTGAGTTCAATGTATAAGAATATATTGTGTAGCATTTTTCTTCCTGTTCACTCTTGGAGGGAGGGGAATATGTCACCCAAAAATAGGTTGAGAGCATTTTGACTTGTATTTTGATTTTAACATTTCTTGTCTGACTTTTATCTGACATATCAACTGTGTCTACATTATAGCAGTCATACGAATAAAAAAAAAAAAACAACTCAGCCAATCATACTGACATTTGGTCTCTGTGCTTCCTGGTTCTGGGTATTTGGAAAATTCAAATGACTGAATTTTTCCCTTTCTATCCAGATGTCACAGAGACACAATAATATAGGCATTATTTTTATTTCATTTCTTTTTATTTTAAAAGATTTATGGATGTCTTTTGTTCTTCCATCACAGTCATTCCAAGATATACTCCACACTTCAATCCAGTGCAACATAAAGAAAACAAACACACAACACAAAGGATATCTCTGATAATACATGTGCCATATCATACACATGGTGCCCTACTGATCCAGCAGAAGAAGAGAGTTGCATTTCTTCATTTCTTCTCTGGGAACACAAATGGTCGTTCATTGTAAGTTATGTGTTATTTTTTCAATCTTTTTAATACCTTGTTTCCTATCCCCTTCTCCACCCCCCCAAAAAAAAATCAGAATACCTTTAAAAAATAAACTAGTGATTACATGGAAGATGATTCGGGTCTAAGAACTTTGAATCAAGAAATTATAATCCTGTAAATTTAATAATGATGGGTACTGATGCTTACATTGCCCTGATGATAGATAGATGGAATAGACAGGTAGATAGATATTCATTAAGTGCTTTCTGTGTCTGGTACTACTGAGTATGGGGATAAAAAATAAAAGCAAATGAGACAATTTCTGACCTCAAAGGGTTTAACTTATTTTAAAATTATGTATATATATATCTATATGCATACATATATGTATCCCAATTATATGTAATTTTTTAGCATTCACTTTTTAAAATTGTGAGTTCCAAGTTCTCTCCTTCCCTCCCTCTCCTCCACATCTTGAGAAGGCAAGTAATATATCAATTATACTCCTTGAAGTCATGTAAAACACGTTTATATTAGACATGTTGCAAAAGAAAACATACAAACAATAAGAAAAATAATTGTCTTGATCAGAAAAATTAAGTTATTCACAGTTGATCATTATACAGTAATTTTTTATTACTATTATTCTATTACTGTGTACAGTGTTCTCCTGGTTCTGCTCACTTTGCTTCTCACAAGTCCTTATTAAGTCTTCTCAGGTTTTTTTTTTGAAACCATCCTGCTCATCTTTTCTTATGACACAATAATATTCTGTCACATTCATATACCACAACTTGTTCAGTCATTCCCCGATGGATAGGCAATCCCCTCAGTTTCTAATTTTTTGCCACCACTAAAAGAACTACTATAAATATTTTTGTACAAATAGGTCCTTTTTCCTCTCTTTGATTTCTTTGGGATGCAGATTCAGTGATATTTCTGAGTCAAAAGTTATGTGCAATTTTATAGCCCTTTGGGAGTAGCTCCAAATTGTTTTCCAGAGCGGCTGGATTACTTCACAACTTGCCAACAATGCCTTAGTGTACCAATTTTCTCTCATCCCCTTTTCTGTCAGGTTAGCCAATCTGATATGTGTGAGGTGGTATCTCAAAATTATTTTAGTTTCCATGTCTCTAATCAATAATGGTTTCAAGCATTTTTTATTTGATTACCGATAGCTTTTATTTATACTTTTGAAAACTGCCTGATCATATCTTTTGACCATTTATCAGTTGGGGAGTAGGTGTTTGAATTCTAATAAAAGAAGACAGCACATAAAAGGGGAGCTAAGAAAGAGGGGTTCCTCCTAGGATAGCATAATTTAGAGCTGGTAGCCACGAATTGAAAAAAAAAAACAAAACTTGGTTTGAGGCAGTATAAGGTGAGAGTTCATTTGTTAGGACCCAGTGTGATTCCCAATATGGAGTCCAAGGTTCAAGCAGAGAAAGAGTTAGCAATGAGTCAAAGTGGAAGGAGAAAAATTTAGAGCTGGTGGCTAGAAGGTCATATGTATCACACTATCTTAAATGTTCTGAACACTGCTTTATACATACTTTCATCTAACTCTTACTAGTAACCCCCTTGAAGTGGAAGATAAAAAACTATTATAATCCTTTTCATTTCCCTAGAACCTTAAATTAAGGTTTTTATAGCTTTCCCCACAATCCCATGATACAGTTACATAGGTAATGAAAACATTTGAATGAACAATGAAAACATTACCCCCATTTTATAGATGAGGACATTAAGAGACAAAATAGGGAAATTAATTATCCAAGGTCACAAATTCAGGTGTCCTGACTCCTCCTGTTTACATGCCAGGGACCACATTCGATTCCTGGAGAGTTTATATTTTAGGTGGTCCTTGTCTTCTCCTGGCCAATGAATTCTGAATTTGAGTAGATGTTTCTCATATTTCATCAATTGGTGATTTTCTTAGTAGATTATGCCTCTACCATTCCAGATTCCAAAGCTTCCTTGCCCCTTAGTAATGAAGTCCTGGAAATACTGTAACTCCCAAATAGTTCCTCCCCTGGTAACTCCAGCTCAGATGATGAGAAATTCCAAATGAAGGCACGCTTCTCCACAGAGGGCAAATGGTAGGCTCCTCCTGAGCCATGCTACAAGTCTTTCCGGCTTGGTATAACTTGCTGGCTTTCTTTGTACAGTCATCAAAGAGGAAAGAAAAGTGTTATTGTGGGATGGAAGATAAGGGAAAATAGATCATGAAAAGGAAGAAGATGAAGAAGAAGAAGGAGGAGGAGGAGAGCGCCGGGGGGGAGGCAGAGGAGGAGAAGAAAGATAAGAAGGAGGAGGAGGAAGAAGAGGAGGAAGAGAAGAAAAAGGACTGAGTGGGGGCAGGTCAGCATTTTCTGACATCTTTTCTGTCTCAGGTATTCTCTTCCCCTTTCTCTCTCTTTTATTCCCCTACCTTTAACGATCACCCTTTTGGGTTCTGTCTCTTCTGCCCACATTTACCTTTTATGCCAATATATCTTCTTGTCAGTCTTTCTACTTTTGGTGATTTAGACAGGCTTCAAAGGACTTTCTTCAGCTTGACCATAGGGCTGCTCTGAGTACTTATTTCCCAGAAGCCTGTGACTAGAAGCCTTAGAAATGTAGTTAAAAGAAATGGTTTAAAGTCATGCCTCTGCCAGTCACTAGCTCTATGGCCCTGGGAAGGTGACATCACCTTTCAGAGCCTCAGTCTCCTCCTCTGTAAACTGGGATAAGAATTTTGGCCTTGCCTCCCTCTCAGGGCTGTCCCAAGGCTTGATTGAGATAACCTTAGTGAAGTGCTTTGTAACCCCAAATGGAGCCTCTAAATGGCAGCTCTCTTTGTCAGCTCTGTGACACCATCTCTGCCAACCCATTTTGCTTATTTCTCAAATGCACATAATAGTTAGCTGTCCTGAAAGCCATAATTAATTATAATTTATGTTTTAAAGCTGCTTTTTTTTGAGATTCTCCAGATGAAAGAGACTTTGTCAATGCAAATGTTATTGCTATTAAACTGTGTGACTAGTCAAATTTCCATGTAATCCAAACCTCAATCTGAGATCTGATATGATGGGGCTTAGATGGTGAAATTAAGGTGACACTCCCGTCAATGTGGGGCAACAGGATCAGTTACATAGTGTAACCTATGGGACATTCTTATGTCTCTATAGTGATGGGGAGGCTTAGCTATGGAGCACTCTCATTACTGTGCAAAAACAAGGAGGCTTAAATAGAGTAACTGATGGGACACTCCCATTGCTGAGGACCCCCTTGTTATACAGAAGAAGAAACTGAAATAAAGAAAGTTAGACTCCACAATTGAGGGGCAATGACTTGTCTAAGGTCATATGGCTAGGAAATGATAAAGGGAGAATCTGACCTTAGGTTGTCAATTCAATTCACTTAAAAACAGTAATATTTTATTTTCCTCCAATTATATCTAAAACAATTTTAATATTTTTTCCAAATTCTGAATTCCCATTTTCCTCCCTCCCCTCCCCTCCATTGAGAAGGCAAATAATTTGACATAGGTATACATGTGTAATTGTGCAAAGCACACTTCCATGTAAGTCATGTGTGAAAGAAAACACAGACCCCTCTGCCCCGTCCCCCCAAAAAAAATCAAGAAAAATAAAGTTAAGAAAAAGTATGCTTCAGTCTGCATTCATACTCCACCAATTCTTTCTCTGGAGGTAGACAGCACCTGTCATCATAAGTCTTTTAAAATTGTTTGGATCATTATATTGATGAGAATAGCTGTCATTCACAGTTTATTATCATACAATATTGCTGTTACTATATACAGTCTTCTGGTTCTGCTCATTTAATTTTGCATCAGTTCATGTCTTTCCAGGATTTTCTGAGAGCATTCTGTCATTTCTTATAGCACAATAATATTCCATCATAATCATACACATCTTATTCAATCATTTCCTAATTGATGGGCATCCTCTCAATTTCCAGTTCTTTGCCACCCCTAAAAGAGCTGTTATAAATATTTTTTGCAGATATAGATCATTTTCCTCTTTGTTTCCTATCTCTTTGGAAAATGGAACAAATAGTGGTATTGCTTGGTCAAAGGGTTTGCATGGTTTTATAGCCCTTTGGGCATAGTTCCAAATTGCTCTTTCAATTCACTGTAAGAGGTATTTAGCATGTACTGTATGAGAGGCACTTTCCTCAGTGCTAGGAATACAAACATGAAAAGGACCCGGTTCCTACCACCTTCAAGAATCATAGTAAGCCTCCCTTAGTAAAGGAGAGTACAGCTTCTACAGGAAGTCTTTCCCAATTTCTGTTCATTCTAATACCTTCCCTCTCTTATTTCTTTCCAATTTTCCTGTATATAGCTTGTTTCTAGGTTTTTGACCTGTGATTTCACTGGCAGAGAAACTCCTTACTAATGTAGGATGGCACCTTCTCTGAAATTTAGTCATAGAGTTGCTTAGAACACATGAAGGTTAAGTGATTTTCCCAGAGTCTCATAATCAGTATGTGTTAGAGATGGGACTTGAACCAGAACATTTTGAAGAGGGAGAAAACACTTTCACCTGGGAGATCAGGGCTCCCCTTCAGCCACTTGGTGTCATCCCCTTCAGGGCTAAGGGAGGAGTCACTGGTTAAAGGTTAATTAAGACTGGTAAATTAATCCAGTTTGGATGATATTCTGCAGATATCCAGATATGTGGTGTGACTACCTTATGAAGATGTACCAAGTATCTATGTGAGACTGTGAGGTGTATTTTTTCTGTCACACATGTGTGATAGAGTCACTGAGGGGACACTTACTCATATCTGCAGTGACAGAAGGAGGGTAAGGAAGAATGACTGATAAGTGGTAAATGAGACAATCTCTGTCTATGCATAGGGTCTGTTACACCTATACGGTAGAACCAGCAATGATGAGGCATTCCTATGATGTGTTGAGTGGAGATCTGATAAAGGGAAAGGGTTCTGGATTTGGACAGAAAAGATGCAGCTTCAGATTCCATCTCTTCTTCCCGCTTACTGGATCAAGCAAGTTTCTGTGGCCTCCATTTCTTTATTGGTCAAATGAAGATAATAACAACTACCTTACTTAGTCATCTAGGCAGTGCTTCGGATAGAGTGCTAGGCCTGGAGTCAGGAAGACCTGAGTTCAAATCCATTCTCCGACACTTACTAGCTGTGTGACCCTGGGCAAGTCACTCAAACCTCTTTGCCTCAGTTTCCTCGTTTTCAAAATGGAGATAATAATATCACCTACCTCTCAGCACTGTTTATAATCTAGCCTCAGACACTTGTTAGCTGCATGACCCATTAACAAGTCACTTAACTTTTGTTTGCTTCTGTTTTTCATCTGTAAAACAGGGAAAATGATAACACCTACCTTCCAGAGTTCTTATGAGGCTTAAATGAGATAATAACCTTAAAGTACTTAAAACTGTGCTTGGCACATAGTAGGTCCTTAATAAAGTCTGTTGACTACCTGACCCTGAGCTTGCTTAACTTCTCTGTGCCCCAATTTCCTCATCTGTAAAATGGGAATAATAGTAGCTCAAACCTCACAGAATTGTTGTGAGGATGACCTTAAAGTACTGCAAAAATACTGGCTATCTATTGGTACTTACCTCATGTGATCCTTATTAGTATTCAGTAATTACATATGCGTGTATTTAAAGCAGACTTGTGCTTTTATTGACATAGGAAGCTCCTAGTCAGGTCCTTCCTCTACTTATTCAGGTCAGTGTTTTCTCTGAAACTTAAATTCTTAGAAAATGTAAGCTTCTTGAGGGCAGGAACCTTTTTCATTCTGTTTACATCTCAGTGCCTTGCAAACCATCTGACACATAGTAGGTACTTAATAAGTGCTTGTGGAAACTGGACTCCCAAAAAGAGCTATGAAGAAAAAAAAAGGTAGAATGTGGGTCCACAGGTATGGAACTTTGCATCTAATGTAAGATTTTTTTCTTTGTCTTGATCAATTTTGCTGATTATTTTTTTCTTTTCTTTTAACAAATTGTCATAAGGGATGGGTCTCTGGGAGGGAGAATTATTTAGGCAAAGATACTAATTAAAATGGATTTTAAATGATTATTGATTAGAGATTTGCTTGGGGTATAGAAGTTGTGTCCTGCCCAGGGTCACACAGACATGTGACAGGTAGGCCAGAGGACCTTGGGCTTTACAAGTCCAAGGTCAGCTCTCTATCCATGATGCCATAATGCTTCTTTAAAATACTCTATAAATTCCTTGGCATATTCTTTTTTTCTGAGAAGAAGTTGGCAAAAGGACTGACCTTGGAACAAGGGCCATCTAGGTTCAAGCATCACCTCTGATACAAACTGGCTGTGTCATGCTGGGCAAGACAATTAATCACTAAGGATCTCCCATTCTAAAGTCAGGAGTTACTGATGAAGTGCTAATTTACATAGGTGGTGGTGGGAGAAGGGTTTCTACCTAAGGACTTCCTTAAAAAGATGAAATCACAAGTTGGAACAAAATGTGCATATGCACAACACACATATTAAATGTACATCTACATACATAATACATACATGTATATGTACATTTAGTGTCAATTTGTGATTCATATAATACATGCAAATTTGTGCATACCCGTATATAGATATTATACATGCATGCATGTATGTACATAGTCGTATGCACACATGAATTTATGTGAATATATGCATATATACTCTCGTCCATAAAAAGTCCCCAAAGCCTTAGGGCAGTTAAAGCTTTAATAAGATACAAACTTTGCTACAACTCCTATTGGGACACAGATGTATACACATATAAGGATAGCTTCCACTCAAGTCTCCTGATACCTCATCTCATTCCAAAGGTGACCCTGGGCTTTCAAAGTCTGGGCCTTGTAAGGACAAGCTCTAGTAAGTCTTACAAACCAAGAATGGCTTGGTGACTGATCATCATCCAAAGAGCCCAGAGAAATACAGATTACCAGAGATCTGACCACGAGGGGCTGAAGCCATTTTGGCCAAGTCATTCATGAATCCACTTACTAAGGTTGGAGGGATTGGGTTTAGTCTTGATAAAAGCAGTTATCTGCATAGAGAAAATCATGGATCCTTGAAGTATTATTATTCTTAGATAAATGTATACACACACATGCACATGTGCATATTTGGTTCTGTTTTGTTTTTGGAGAGATAATCAGGGTTAAGTGAGTTAAGTGATTTACCTAAGGTTACACAATTAATGTGTCAAGTGTCTGAAATCGCATTTGAACTCAGGTCCTCCTGATTCCAAGGCCAGCACTCTCTCTTGTTAATGTGTGCGTGTGTGTGTGTGTGTGTGTGTGTGTGTTTGGGGAGTTCATTTCTGAGTTAACTGCCTGACTACTGAGGGGGTATCCAAGAGGGGGCATATGTATTGAGGAGGTTGGAAATTCCTACAAGAGACAAAGAGAATCAGCCATAACAGGGCCTGGCTAGACAGTTGTGAGTTAGAAGCAGGTAGGGAGATCACAGGCAGAGTGTGGGGCTCTGTTGGCATCTCATTTTGTAGCAGCTGGAAGACGCTTTGTTGCTGAACAGTTTGTACATCCCGTTTTTTCCACAGCTGTCAAGTCCAATTGATTTTTAGTCATTTTAACCTGGTAGGATCAGCAAACCTGGTCCCTCAGGTGCAAACCCAGCACAGTGAAGGAGCTCTCCTGATGGACTGATTTTTACCAGTTCTTTGAAAATACAAAGAATGTATTTATTTGCCTTTTTTTTATTCCTCAGCGGAGCAGAAAGACTAATGATAAGGAAGAGAGTCATCTTTATTGTCCCATTTATGGAATCATAGATTTAGAATCAGCAAAGACCTTAGAATATATCTAGTCCAACCTTTCCATTTTATAACCAAAGAAATGTAGGCCTAGGAAGTTTAAGTCACATAAATGCTAATTGTGAGAGATGGTATTTGAACTCAGGACCAATGGTTCCAAATTCAGGAAGTTTTTCTTTCTTTTTTTCTCCATTGAACCGCATGGTGGCTTCATAACTTGCTACCATAAGGATAGTTCATGATGTCTCCTTTCAAGAACTAATGTAGTCTGAGAGGCAGCACTTGTCCATTCTATCTCCAAAACGCCTCCTACCTCTGTTTCCTCCATTCTATTCCCTTGCTTCAGGCCCTTACTGTTTTTCTCCCAGGTTATTATAACTACCAGAGTGTATGGGGTATGGTGTATGTAGGGAGGACCAGCACCTCTGATGTGAGGGCTTGCTGAGCCCTTTTCAGGGCTGCCTCACTTAAATCCAATTCACCCACACGTCAAGACATCACCCCATGATGTCACTGGTCCTCTTTGTAAACAGAGGAGGAACAACAGCACCATTATAAATGTCTTTTAACTAATCTTCCCGCTTCTGGTCCATAATCCTTGCTTCATCCAGTTGTTAAATAATTCCTGGAGCACAAATCTGACCATTCCATGTCCCCTTTCAAAAATATTTAGTTATGTCCTACTAATTCTAGGAAAAAAAAAACCATACAAATATTCTAGAATTAGAGAGGGAAGGTAGTCCAATGAATAGCATGATAGACTTGGAGTCAGAACGACATAGGTTCAAATCCAAACTCAGACATTTATTAATTGTATGGCCCTGGTCAAGTCACTTAACCATCTGAGCTTCAGTTTCCTCATTTAACTAAGATGTTGAACTCAATGGCCTCTAAGGTCCCTGCCAGTTTTAGATCTGTGAATTTTTCATCTTTTATAATCTGGCTCCAACCCATCTTTTAAGCCTGATTTCATAGTATTATCTAGCCTAGGGGAAGTATACAATCTCCTGTTCTCTCACCTTATCCTGTCACCTCCCACCTCAGTGAGTTAGCCTACACCATTTCCCATATCTGGAAAAGACCTCCTCCCACAATGATTGTGATGAAAAATCCTTCCCTTTCTTTGAGACCCAGATCAGGTACCACCTATTCAATCAACAGGCAATGAGGAAACTGAAACTCAGATATGTTGAATTACTTGCTTACAGTCCTAGAGCAGCTGGTCAGAGGGGATTTTCTTTCAGGATCTTGCCTTCAAGTTGTCTGCCTGGATTATTTACTCTTTTCATCATACGAATACAGGCTTCCGGATGGGGAAGGACCCATGGTCACTTGGTTTTATTATGCTTGGACATTTCTCACAGAGCCAGCCACCAGTCAGGGAGCTTCTCTCCCCTCTCCACCATCCATGGCATAAGGAGTAATCTCCCAATCCTGGCATTCAAGGCCCTGCACTATTTGGTTTGAACAACCTTTCCTTTTTTTTTCATTGCACTATTTATTCTCTTTTGAGTAACTGGATGGAATAGTGGAGTCAGAAAGACTCATCTACCTATAAAGTACAAATCCAGCCTCAGACATTTGCTAGCTGTGTGGCCCTGGGAAAGTCACTTCACCCTGTTTTGTTTCCGTTTCCTCATTGGTAAAATGAGCCAGAGAGGGAAATGGCAAACCATTCTAGTATCTTTGCAAAGAATAGCCCAAATGAGGTTATAAGGAGTTGAATGTGACTGAAAAGTTACTAAACAACAGTTCTACTTACTCATCCTTGTAACCAAATTGAATGCCTGGATATTCATTTTCACCCCTTCTTTTTATGTTCCCCTACCCCTATTCCAAATTTAGCTCCTTTCCCATGCTTCACAGAATGGTTATGGGGCAATCTGAGACAGATAGTCACACAGTGGATAGGAGCCTGAACTCAGGGAGCCTCAAGTTCAGATACAGTCGCAGATACTTAACTAGTTGCATGAACTGGGGCAAATCATTTAACGTCTGTCCGCTTCAGTTTATTCAAGTGTAAAATGGGGATAATAATAGCGCCTACCTCCCACAATTGTTTCAAAGATCAAATAAGATGTTTGGCTTAGCATAGTACCTGGCATGTAGTGCATACTTAATAAATGTTTGTTTCTTTTCTTCCTCTCCCCAGTTTTCTTTTCACCCCACTTCCTGGTTTTAGTCCCTTTGCTTATACTGATCTTATTCTGGGGATCCTTTCTGCTCCCTCACCTTCCAGTCCATTTGTTGAAATCCCAGCTAAGCTAGCTAAATGAGGTACCTTCTTCATGAAGCCTTCACTGACCCGGACGCATGGCATCACAGGAATTAGAGCTGAAAGGGATATCAGGAATCAGCTCTCTCCCTCCCTCCCTTCCTCTCTCTCTCTCTCTTTCCTGTCTCCTCTCTCTCTCTCTCTCTCTCTCTCTCCCTTCTTCCCTCTCTCCCTCTTCTCCCCTCCCTTCTCTCCCTCCCCTCTCCTCCCCAATATCCTTAGTGGAGCCATGATTAGAACCTAGGTTTCCTGACTCACTTCAGTGCTCTTCTTATTACTCTCTGGTGAGTCTCTTAAAGTGATGTCTCCCTTCTGACATTTTCCACAGAACTTTCCTAGTTTCCTCCTATTCATCTGTGTCTGCTATGGATCAGAGTTGGCATCCATGTCATTCCTTCCTACTAGATCATAGACTCCTTAAGAACAAAGGCTGTGTCATTTCTATATTTACAGTTCTATACCACAAACTACAGGTTCTTAGACCTAATAGAATGGAATGTTCATTTTTGGAGTCATACAATGCTAGGGGCTGACACCCAAAGGGTCATTAATCCTTTTTATGGCCCCACCTGGATTTCACCAGGAAAAGCTATAAAAACAGAGTCTAGGGATAGCTTATGTCTAGATTTCCCCCAATGTACATAAGTAGCTATTCAATTCTCACAGTCACTCAATGTAAAATGTAGACATTGGATATGGGATAGCTTTCCATTTCCTCCACCGCAGAAAATATATGAGATACAATAGATTTACAAATACATAGAAACAAATATGAGAGGTATAAAACACTCAAGCTGCTCATTAAACTCATTAGCCTTCAAGCTGGGGGGTAGAAGAGAGCCCCTTGCTATATACTCCAGGATAGAAATTCAAGAAAGAGACGGGATGAGAAGGATAAAAAAAGGAAGAGTCATTTTGCAGCTAGCGCTTAGAGTAAAGGAAAAGAATTGCCGCTGGCTGGAGAAGCTGCCCCCCTTGGATGGTAGTCATCAATCATTTTGGAATAGAGAAGTTTTTCTGTCATCTCAGGAGGGGATAAGACGTGTGGGGGATGCCTTGTGGTAAAAGCAATATCTACCATGGTCTCTACCATGTAGACTAAACTTGTTTTTTTTCTAATATTCAAAGAAGCTGTCCCATTGACTTAATTGTTACTGAGGGATAAGGATTCCGTCACTGATGAAACTTTCTTGTCACCTAAGGGCTTAGAAGCCACCCCACAGAGAGTAGATGCAGTTTTAATTTGGCTAACATCTCACTGCCATGCAAGTCATTATAGCATGCTGACCAGATATGTTTCTATCTGGAGACAAGGGAGACTACCTGAACCAGTGCTTCATCCTTGCTTAGAATCATGTCCATGCTATGGCTAAGTTAACTTCCTTTTGTTAATTGTTGGAAGGGCAGATAAGTGGCACCGAGGATAGAGTGTCGATCTTGGAGTCGGGAAGACCTATGTTCAAATCTTGCCTGAGGCACTTGTTAGCTGAATGACCCTGGGCGAGTCACTTACCCATTAACCACAGTTTCATCATCTGTAAAATGAGCTGGAGAAGGAAATGACAAACCACTCCAGTATATCTGCCAAGAAAACCCCAAATGAGATTATGAAGAGTCAGACATTACTGAAATGACTGAACCACAACAATTGTGAGTATACCATGTTCTTCCAGTACACAAACCTGTACTACCAGAGCATCCTGAGTCAGGCCTGTCCCTTCCACCAATGGTCCCTGCTCTGTAATCTTATCAAACTGATTAAGAAAATCCCATCAAATTGAGTAGGGGCTCCTAGATCAACCTACAATACAAACAAGTGGTATTGATAAAATAATATTACATAACAAATGTTTCTAAACATGTCATCAGCTAGTGGTACAGTGGATAGAGAGACTTGGAATCATGAAGAACTGCATTGCTAGCTTGGTGATCCTGGGCAAGTTACTTAGCCTCTTTTTGCCTGTTTCTTCATCTGTAAAATGGGGATGAAAATAATAACACCTACTTCCCAGGATTATTATGAGGATTAAATGAGGTAACACATGTAAAACACTTTGCAAAGCTTAAAGTGAGATGGGTCTATCTATCTATCTATCTATCTATCTATCTATCTATCTATCTATCTATC
>NW_027185771.1:35417243-35454448 GCF_028583685.1 Petaurus breviceps papuanus
ATCATCATCATCTTTATCAGTTAGCCAATAGGTGGTGAATTCTTTCACCATGAAACTCCATTAACAAAGTAGAATAAAGATGGTGGCCATCAGTTTTGTAGACCCCTTCAGTTTCTGCAGTGAGAGTATCAGAGGCACTAAGAATTGAATAGTTTTTAAAACTACTTGTAAACATTAACTTACCTTTAATTGTGTGGTCCTTGTTCAATGACCGACACATTGACATACTTTTAGAAGAATTGGAATATATCAGCCTTGGCACTCTTACTGTAAATGACTATTTACTAGTCTATCTAGGCTATCCCAGCTAAGTAGAGAGAAGGCTCACAGCCTTGGAGAAATAAATAAAAGATGGTTTCATACTGTGCCCAAAGACGATAAGAAAAATCACTTCATATGTCATTTAGTCTTTTTGCTTAATGGCACTCATGATCCACATAGGTAAAAAGACAACTATGAAAATAAATGTGCAAATTTCTCTTGCAGAGGATAAAGTAGTAAAATTCCATGGAAATCTTTAAAAAATCTCTCAAACCAAGTCATTATATAAGTCACTACTTGGTGACTTCAGGGCAAAGATGAAAAGATGTTGAAGACTATGTTAGAAAGTGTAATATTAAAAGGGGATTGATATGCTCAAAGGGCTACAAAACTCTGCCTACCCTTTGAATCAGCAATACCACTGCTAGGTCTATATCCCAAAGACATCCAAAAATGGAAAAAAGGATCTATTTGTACAAAAATATTTATAGCAATTCTTTTTGTGGTAGCTAAGAATTGGGAATCAAAGGAATGCCCATCACTTAGGGAATAGTTGAACAAGCTGTGGTACATGAATGTAATGGAATATTATTGTATTGTAAGAAATGACAGGCAGGATGATTTCAGAAAAACCCTGAAAGACTTGCATGAACTGATTCAAAATGAAATACAGAAACAGGACAATGTTGTACACAAGAACAGCAATGTTGTTTGATGAAGAATTGTAAATAACTTAGCTATTCTCAGCAATACAATGATCTAGCACAATTCCAAAGGACTAATGGTGAAACATACTATCCTTTTCCAGAGAAATACTATTTTTCACTTGCTTTCACTTTACCTCCTTTATTAAAGTCTTCTTGTACAAAATTGCTAAAAGGGAAATGTTTTACATAATTCCATATGTATAACCTATACCTGATTGTTTACCATCTCTAAAAGGGGGAAGGAGAGGTAGGGAAGGATAGAATTTGGAATCTGAAACTTTAAAAATGTTAAAAAATAAAAAGGAGGTCAAAGATTTATAGAATATACTGAAGCTTTCCATCCATGTAACCTAGGAAGAATAGTTTAGACATGGCAAGCCACAAATATCACAGTGAAATTGATTATCTTAACTGAAAACAACTCTAAGATCAATTTCTACATTGGCCATCTGGGTGCAGTCAGAAGGCTTGAGTTATTAATAAAAGTTAAAATCAGCAACAAGTTTGAAGAAATAAAAAGATTGGAAGACATTATGTAAAACAGCTTTAATCTAATATACTCTAATATTATATATGCACATGTATATATTTACATATAATCTGAATATATAAGAAAATTGGAAAATGGATAAAGAGATGTTGACAGAGACTATCGTTATTTCCTACAGATATTTAACTAATTCCATCACCACAATGAGGAGACCAAGAGACCTCACAAACCATATTAGCTGGAAAACACTCATCCCCATACTAAGGAGTGGAGAGGAGAAGAGAGGAGAGAGAGAGAGAGAGAGAGAGAGAGAGAGAGAGAGAGAGAGAGAGAGATAACATTATTGAAGGGAATGGTGTAAGATTACTGAAAGATCACTTGGTGTAGTGGATAGAGCACTAGACTCACAGTCAAGTCCCTTGACTTCAGTTTCCTCATTTGTAAAATGAAGGGAAGGATGGAAGACTAAGTCACCTCTAATATCCCTTCCAGCTTAAAATCTATGATTCTATCAGTATCAGTCAATGAACATTTATGAAGCATTTTTTAATACATTCCAGGCACTATGCTAAGTCCTACAGAAACAAAGAAAGGCAAAAATGGTCCTTGCCCTCACCCTCAAGGAGTTCACAGTTTAATGGGGGAGATAAGATGCAAATAACTGTGTATAAACAAGATAGATACTGGATACTTGGAGATAATGAACCAAAGGGTTCACCCTATGAATAGTGGAGGAGAAAATGAGTTTGCACGAGACCCTTCTAAATCAGGATATCTCAATAGTATTTATAGATGAAACTGGAAGGGCCCCAAACAAATGAAAAATAGGAATGATTCCTTTCCAAAATGTGTTATTATTGACAGTACCACTGATGCACAATATGAAGGAGCTGAAAAGACACTGAAGCTGAAGAAAGGAAGGGTGGGGAGATCTAATCAGTCACACCCAGAAGGCACATGTGCTGGGGGTAAAGCCGTTAGCATAGCACTAGAGCTCTCTTGTCAAGTTATCTGACTTGGTTGACTAGAAAAATGTTATGGGTAGTATCACTATGAAAAGGAGGCAATTTAGTAGCCATCTATGACTATTGACTCAAATACCTACTTTCTTAGTTCTATTAAATATTTATGGCTGTGATCTATATACACATCAAGAAAACCCTTGATGAAATATCAGAAGGGAATATGTCAGATTTCATAGTTTTTTATGCAGACCCTACCTTCACAGCCTTGGTACTGACTACACGGTCCAGGGGTGGGGAACCTGTGACCTTGAGGCCACATGTGGCCCTCTAGGTCCTCTGACTGAATCCAAACTTCACAGAACAAATCCCCTTAATAAAAGGATTAGACTGTGCAAAATCCTTTTCTGTTTATTGTTTGTTGCTTTAAAAAATCCAATAGCTTTAAAGGATCGCAGGTTCAGAGCTGAAAGGGTGTTGAGAAATGATGTGACTTGCCTATAGTTACATGGGAAGGAGTGGCAGAGTCATTCTTATGTCAAGATCATCCAAGATTCCTCAGTTGTTGCAATCATACAAATAACTTTGTTTAATGATCCTCTTATTATCAGTACCAAATGAGGCAAAAGAAAAAAAAAAGGAACAGAGAAAGATCTGCTCACCAAATGTGTTTGTCATAACCGTAGAAGATGTCCCATATAGCATCCAAATGGAACAGGGATTCCCTGTATATGACGACCTTTTCCAGATGTTCCTTTTTGTGGATGACATTGTGCTTGTAGCTTGAAGCTCCAGAGCACTACGATGTCTCCTAAGTGAGATTTTTAACCATTCAGAAGAATGTGGCCTGAAAATCCACACGGGCAGGAAAAAAAAATACACACAAATCTATCAAGAATGTCCAATGCCCACTCTCTGTCATGTAGTAGGGTGGACTGCTCTTTGAATGATTTATCAGTAGATATATCTTGGCCAGGTCCTGACTGAAGATACAATAGGAGAAAGAATTCTGGTTATCATGTAGGGGAAATTGCTTCCCCTTTTACACGGGTCCCAAACTGCTTCTTGATGTAAAAACTCAGCTTTAAAAGTAACATTCCATTTGGTGATGGTATATCACTGTGAATTATGTTCTCTAAAGAATGAATATGGTGACTGATCCAAAGGGCACCAGAGAGTTATGGTTGGTGGAAGTAGGCTGAAGCATACATCTGACCGTGTTACTCCCTTATTTAATAAACTCCAGGGGTTCCTTCTGTCTGGCTGTTAAAGCCCTTCATAACCTGCCCTTTCTTACCTTTCTCATCTTCTTGTACTTTACTCCCCTCCAATTACCATAAGATCAAGTGGTCTTGGTCTCCTTACTAGGCTTTGAAAAAGACATTCCAGCCATCTTCACCAGTTGAACTCCCATGCCTAGAACTCTGTCCATCCTCATAGACTGTCTCCTGACTTCCTTCAAGTCTCAGCTCATGTCTTCAAGCAGCTTTTTATGTTCTCCCTTAATGTTAATGTCTTTGCTCAGATAATCTTCAATTTATCCTGTTTGTATCTTCTTTGTGCATAGTTCTCATGGGATCTCCTCCATAATGCAGGCACAGTGTTTTTGCCTTTCTTTGCATACTCAGCATTTAACCGCTCCTGGTACATAATAGGTGCTTAATTAAATGCTTCTTTTGACTTGACTTGAAGAGGAAGCATAAATGGGATTATCCAGGAAATAATCACAAAAAAATGAGTCATGTGGTGAGAGGAGGGGGTAGTCAGAGAATGTTGAAGAATTTAGATGAATATCATATAGATTCTCTGTGAAGGAATTATGGAAAGAGATGGATCAGAATGGAACAGAGTGAGGAAGTATGGGAAGTTTCAGCTTGGTCTGCCCCTTTGCAGGAAATACTCACTTTGACAAGACTGAAAATTTATTAAAGTTCTGAAGCAACTCATTGGCCAATTGGCTTACCAGACTTACACAGATCAGAAGAATTCGATATACATTGGTATGCCACAGGAATGCCTAGGAATACACTAATGTCCCATGTGAATACTTTGTATTTTCCATAAAGTTTATTTCTAATTAAAAACAAATTTAGTTAAAATTTAGTTTCTTTCGTTCATCTGATGAATAAAAATCATGTGCTTTGTGATTAAGTGTTCAATAAAAGTTGTCCTTAATTTTTTTTTAATTCCCTGAGTTCTTGCCCTAATGAAATGTGAGGACATGCCTCTGGCTACATATATCTAGTTTATTAGAGTATTAACAAACTATTTGTCAAAGTTTTCTCAATCTGTCATCTAACACTTACTAGCTATGTGATCTTCCATTTCATTACTGAGTTTTGGTTTCCTTATCTACAAAATGGGGGTAATAATATTCCACATATGGCACTGGCCTTCTTGCTACACCTCATACATGACATGCCTTCATTTCCCGACTCTGTGTCTTTTCCTTCTTGCCTCAAATCTGGAATGCCCTTGTTCCTCACCTTTGTCTCCTGGCTTCTGTGGCTCTTTCTATCCTCTATTCAAATCCTACCTTCTATAAGAGTCCTTTCTGCCCCCCCCCCTCCCGTGCCCCTCCCAATTCTAGTATCTCTCTTTGGAGATACCTGCCATTGACACTATATGTCTTGTATGTAAATGGTTGCTTTGTGTTTTGTCTTCCACAGTAGAACATAAACTCATGGAGGGCAGAGACTGTATTTTTGCCTTTCTTTTGTGTCCCTAGCACTAAGTGTGGTGCCTAAGACATGGTAAGTCCTTAAGAAATGCTTATGATTGAATGTGAGGCACAAATAATACAACATATATAAAAGATTTGAGGTGCCAGTTATTATTAATTATATATTAATTACATAATAATAATTATTAGTTATATGTTAGTAATAATAAAAAAATCCTCCAATGGTTTCTTTTCCCCTATAAAATAACATATTAACTCTTCAGTTTGGCTTTCAAAACCCCTCACAGCCTGCCTGTAACCTATCTCCTCGACATCATTATATAGCACTCTCCTGTGTACACTCTACAATAGAGCCAGACTAGCCTTCATTTTCATCTTCACACATGGTATTCTGTCTCACTTTTTGGTGCCTTTGCAATATTTATCCTACACGCCTAGAACACACTGCCTAGTTGTCACCGCCCCATAGGGGGGTATATATTACTATATACTCAAAGGCAACTCAAGCTCCCCTTTCTATATGAAGCCTTTCCTGATTCCCTGATCTCCTCCTGGGGTCCTCCCTCTTTACCTCCCTTATTTTTATTTCATATATACTCTGTTTACATCTAGCTTATATATAACAAGTAGAATGTAAACCCTTTGAGGGTAGAGAGTGTTTCATTTTTGCTCATTCTTTGCATCCCTGGGGGCCAGAACAGTCCCTGACAGGCATTAACAAATGCTAGTTGATTGATAAAACAATAGGTTGGATTGAATGATGGAAGTCTACAGTCCCTTCCTTATCCAATATCCTTTAATTGAATTCATTGTTCTAGCTCTGCCAATAACCTTGCTTATATCCTTGGCCATTAGAATGTGAACTCCTTGAGAGAAGAGACTTTTGTATCTCCAGTGCTTAGTTTAGCATGAAGCTCTGCATATAAGAGGTCTTTAACAAATGCTTCATCCATTCATTCATTCAAGTAACTTCCCATCTTTGAGGCCATCACCTCTGAAATCACAGGATTACATAGGATTAAACTAGAATTGGAAGAGACATTGGAGACCAGAGAGTTCAGTCCCTTACTTTGCAAATAAGGAAACTGAGACCCACAGAGGTTAAGGAACCTGGCCAGGATTACACAGTTATTAATGTCTGCTGTGGGATTTGAATTCAAGTCTTCCTGCTTCTAAGTTCAGCACCCTCTCCGTTCCACCCAGTTGCTTCTCAAATGTAAGTAACCTCCAAGATCCCATCCAGTTTTAACATTCTGTGGTTTGAATTCTGAAGTCCCTCATTGCCATTACAATGACAGCAACAGGTGAAGTTGGTAGAACCTCTTGTTAAGGTTTCAAAACAGTTTTCATACATCTCAAATGAGCCTCACAGCAATCTTTTAAGTCAGTCAGTCTCTCTGTCTCTGTTGCTGTCTCTCTGTCTCCCTCTGTCTCTGTCTCTCTCTGTGTGTCTCTCTCTGTCTCTGTCTCTGTTTCTCTGTCTCTCTCTCTCTCCATATACACACACACACACATATATATGTATATATTTATAGGGATGTGTGTACATATCTAAATTACAGATGGGGAAACTGAGGTTCTCTCTTTTTAAATAGATGCTGCCCTGCCAGCCCGTGCAGGAGCCCATTTTGGGAGCTGTACACACAGTTGGTGCTTGGGGCATATGGCTTCTTGCCTGCCTACCTACTTGCCCTGGGGCAGGTATACTGCTGAAATGGAACTCCTCCACCCTGCTGCTGGTGTGCCTGGGCAGCTGTGAGCCGGCCTGCTTGCTAGCCCCCTCTTGCTTGCCTTGGGATTGGCATCAGATCAGAGCAATGGGATTGCAATAGCATTTGGCAGCAAGAAGTAGATCGGCAGAACCCCACTGCTGTGATGCAATGGTTTTCCCAAAGGCTTTGCTCCATCTCCTTTGGAGTAGGATCTCACCACAGAGAGAAGAATATACAAGATAGATGTACATATTCTTGTTTTATTCCATAAATTAAAAATGAAATAAGAAATTTTAAAATAGATGTAAACAAAATGAATACAAAATAAAAACGAGAGAGAAGGGAGGAGGAGGCTGGGGGCTTCATGATCATTAGGGTTCCCCCAGCCCTGTTAGACAGTGAATAGATAAATCCATCCCAGGTCAAGCTCCCAATGTGGAGGAAAGGATAAGTGTGGGAAGTAAAACTATTACTATGTTTCTTTGATCCTATGAAATCAGAAGAAAAAATAATCAATAATAATTCACCATTGTAAATACAGATGAAGAGTTTAACATCTCAATAGGGGCAATGTGGCCTTATGGCTAGCGTCCTGCCCTTGGAATCAGGAAAAGCAACATTTTGTAATTAATTTCCTATGTGCATGCTGTCTTCTTCCTCCCCCCAAGTAGAATTTAAGCTGAGGGCAGAGGCTGTTTTGGTTTTTATTCCAATGCCTGGCCCATGATAGGTATTTAATAGACACTTATTGAATTGGATTAAATTGAATTGAGGTACTTCCTCTGGCCCATACTGGCTGTGTGACCAAGAAAGAGTCCCTTAAATTTAATCTTGGTGCCCCATCATCTTTCTAAGTTTGTACATTACAGTTAGTCAATCAACAAACATTTGTTAAGCACTTATTATCTGACAGGCACTATGCTAAGCTCTAGGAATATGAAGAAAGACAAAAACAGAAGAGTAGCTAATCAATAGCCATAGAAACTGTTTTTCCACTGAGAGTTCCCTCATCTGGAAGAGATCACACTTCTAGAAAAACAATACAAGAAGCAAAGGAGCTTTCCTCTCAACAATCTTGTGAAGTATTATTATCCCCATCTTACAGAAAAGAAAACTGAGCTCAGACTGAGACATGAAGTTAGACCTTCTGCTGTCAGGTCCAGCGTTCGTTCCATTTATGCCTCGGTTCTTCCTACTGACAACCTGAGATTGTGAGGGCAGGGGGAACCGAGGAACTAAGTCCTGGAGCTTCGGGGGCCTCTCAGGTCATCTTGTCTAAAGCTCTTCAAGAGATCAGGAGAAAGGAAATGATTTGCTCAGTATCTCTTAACCATTAAGTAGCAGAGTAAGAACTCTAAGCCAGGCTGACTTCCACACTAGTCTTCTTACTATAAAAAGCAAAAGGTTGTAAGTTATAGGAGAATGGACTGGAAAGGGAGAGAAAAAAAATCATTGTGCCATCCTCCTCTGCTCGCCTGGCATAGAATGCTTTGCTGATTCTAGCCCAGAAGAGTCCAGGGCTGCAGACTTCTCAGTGAGACCTCACTGGCTTAATTCAATTACAAAAGCTCCTCCCCAGATGGCATTTGATTTTTTTCCCCTTTTCTCTGGAGCTTCCTATCCTGGAACTGCAGTATGTTTGGGCTGGCATGAGGGCAAGAGAGTTGGGCATTAGGTGTTTACCAAGCTGCATGAGGCCAGCTTTTGGTTAGCGTACGTAGGGCATGGGGAACTCACAGCCCCACTTGCTGGGAAACTCCCTTTGGCCTTTGGGGGTGGGATTGAAGTGGGGGGTGGAGGTGTTCTGGCCTAGAGGCAAAGCCTGGCCTTTGCATGAGGGGTTAGTGCACAATGACCCACTGATCCGTAATTCCTGATGATCCTGCAGAAAGGCAGAAATAGAAACCTTCGTCCTGGCCCATAAATCAGCAGTGAAGGGGAGTATGGGCCTGCTTCCTCTCAACTAAATGGAGAGGGATGGAAAAGATCCCCCTTCTCCATACCATCCCCCGATCCCATCGAGGCCATTGACACAGTTAAGCTGCTCTCAACCGGCCCAAGCTGATAGTGCCAGACTCCATTCTGGGGCCACTCCCACTCCTGACTTGCCTTCCTAGTATCTGCATTGTACAAGGAGCTCAGAGTATCGAGTGGCATGAAGGAAAGAAGAAATAGAGAAAGAAAAGTCCTGGGTTGGAGGGGAGGGAATAAGAGAAAAGTCTGTGTACTCGTGTGGGCTTGGGCTGGTGGGGATAAGGAAAGCAGAGGAGAAGCCCTAAGTTGTGGGCTCCTAGGAGATTTGGGGAACGAGGCGTCTGAGGAAGGCCATAGATTGGATAATGTCACAGTTGGAAGGTTGAACACTGACCCCTTCCTCTAAGGAAGGGTGGTTCTCTGAGGCCCAGAGAACGGATGGCTTTTGCTCAAGGTTACACAAATAATAATTAGCAAAGACAGGATCTGAGCTCAAGTCTTCTGACCCCAAGTCCAGAGTTCTTTCCACTCTGGGTCCACCTTCTCTTTCATACCTCTCTTTCTCTCTGTCTGTTTATCTGTCTTATCAGCTCCTATGTATTCAACTCTCCTCTCTGCTTGAGTAGTTGAATCCCAGATCTGCATAACCAGACCTGGTCTAGCTGAAAGGACACCCATTTCAAGAGTTTAGGAGGTCCTTCCTATTGTCCCCTTCCTATCACTATGCAATTAGCTTGTGTATGCCCTGTGTGTAGTCCCGTGTGACATACTCTATCCCTCTAGTAGAATGTAAGCTCCTTGAGGGCAGGGACCATCTCACTTTTGCCTGACACATGGCAGGTACTGAATAAAGTCTTGTTGATAGATTAACACTAAGAGGGTGAAGGTGGGAGTAAGGGAAAGAGATGATACTCATGGTACCTTTCTTTGTCTATAAGATTATCTATTGCTTTTTTTTTCTTCAAGAAACCTGGAAGTTCTATGTGACTAGGCCCTCTCCAAGCTATGTAATCTCTTCTACGTCCTTGCAATAACATTAGTATAAATGTTCTGGGGCATTGATAAGAAGCATCAGGTCATTAAACCTCAATTGTGCCAATAAAACCAGTGACATCTCTGGCTTCAAGTGGAACTTCTAGGAATTGGAAGGATCAGGTCTATGTCAGGGTCGAGGGTCACGCAGTAGATTTGGCAGGTAGGTGGAGTAGGGGACACAGTGATGGAACTGGAGGAAGACCTGTGTTTGAGACCTATCTCAAATACTTAATAGCTCCATGACCTTGGTAGAGTCACTTAACCTCTGTTTGCCTCAGTTTCCTCATCTATAAAATGGGGATAGTCATAGCACCTACATCCCAGGGTTATTGTGAGGCTCAGATGAGATAACACATGTAAATCACTTCGCAAACCTTAAAATGCTATATCAATGTGAGCTCTTATTGAGTAGATCTAAATTCGAGTTTACTCATTGGAAAGCCAAATACTAAAGTTAAAATTTAAATACTTTGACCACATAATGAGAAGATGCGACTCATTGGAAAAGACCCTGGTGTTAGGAAAGATTGAAGGCAAAAGGAAAAGAGGATGGGTGAGGATGAGACAGAGAGATAGTGTTCTGGAAGCAATCAACATGAACTTGAATGGACTAGGAGAGATAGTGGAAGACAGAAAGGCCTATATGCTATGGTCTACGAGGTCACAAAGAGCTGGGCATGACTGAATGACCCAACGACAATGACAGCAACTTTTGGATCTGGGTTCTGCTGCTTATTAGCTACATGACCTTGGATAAGTCAGCCTACCTCTATAAGCTTTAGTTTCCTTGTGCAAAATAATGGAGTTAGATTAGCTTATGTCTAAGTTCTTTGTAGGCTCTAAATTCAATGATCTGGTGACTCTAAGCCCAGCATTGTATACAAATATCTCAGTCTCTCTCCACTGTTGCCCATGAAAGTTAAGACCTTTTTCCTTCTAAGAATCTGTGAGATGCTGGCTTCATTTTCTTGCACACTTAAAATTTCCAGGTCTGTACTGGGATAGGTTTTTGAGGGAATGAAACTTGCCTCTCATGAGAGGCAAGTTTCATTCCCTCAAAAATGGTAGAAAAGAAGGCCAAGAAACTTTCTCTAAAGTAGGAGGTCTTAACATAAGATCCATGAACTTGTATTTTTTTCCCTAAAAATGATATTTAGTCAAATAGAAGAGTAAATAAAAATGGGAATAAAGCATATCTTCCATAAACCTGAGAGAGACTTGCCCACAAATACACACACCATAAACGAGAAGAGCGGACACATAGCTAAAGTGCATGTATAGAAGGACGCAGACATAGGAAACATGTTACTAGAGTCTACTTGTAAAGGCACAGGCCTCTAATTCTGATAGACTCCACCCCTTTTGTTGCCCTACTTCTGCTCTCACCATGTCAGGAGAATGTGTAGTTTTCTGCTTGGCATTGCTCTCTTCTGGCCTTTCATTTCCATTACTTGATGGCATCCCACTCATCTCATGGCCATGGCATGTCACCCTCTGGTCTATTCCCACTGGACATGAGATAATGGACATTCTTTCTGGTTCCAGCTGCTAACTTCAGCTGTATTGCTACTTTCTCCTCAGAAATGAAGACTAGATTTAGCCATCCTTATTTTGATTTCAAGTCCAGAGACTTTTTTCTACAACTACTTTTTTGGGTTTGTTTTTTTCACCCAGGACTTTTCCGTCAGTTTACTTTTTAGTTTATTTTTATTTATAAGTGGTTCTGGCTAATATTCTTTTATTAGTCTAGTGAACTTGTTTCTTTACAAAAATTTGAGAACTGTATTGGTTTACTTTGTAATACTATATATTTTATTTTATGCATATGCAAACATTATTCTGAGGCAGGGTTCATAGATTTCACCAGACTGCCAAAGGGGTCCAAAAGATACACAAAAAGGTCAAGAACCTCTAATTTAAAGAAACTTAAATGAAAAGCTCTCAAAGGCATATCTCTGAAGCCTTACAATGACTTTCTAGGACCCATTGTCCATCCTGCCAAAGGGAGCCCTTCCTTCCTGTGTTGTTTGGCTCAAACCAGTGGGAATGTTAGACTCTGGGTTATAGGAAATTAATCTGGAAGGCTGAGGGGAAGCTTTGAATCCATTTCCCACTTCCTGAAATTAACCCAGGGAATTTCTCAGGGCATTGGGGGAAAGTTGCTTGCAGGTAGTGAAAAACACTTCCCTTGGGCAGTGCAAAGGCCAAGGTTCTTTCCTGAACCAAAGCTGGCACCAAGGAAATGATGAGGAACACCAAGCACTAACTTTTCCATCACTGTCTTTAGCTAGCTGAGAAAGAGTGCCAGTAAATCTTCCTTCAAAACTAACTCATTTGTGGTACTTCCCAGGAACAGGTCACCATCACCTAGCCTTTGATTCATTCAGTTGTAATGAATGCCATTCATTAGCTCTTCTAGAGTGACTTAATTACAAGGGAAAACAGATTCTTTTCCCTTCCCAATTATTAATTATGTGTGTTCAGTACAATCATATTCCTTTGGCTGGCCTGTCATTCAGAGATGCACTCTTCAGCATGTCTGGACTCTTTTCTGGGAATTGCTTTCAGATTCAATTTCCCAGAACGAGGAAGGTTCAGTGAAAAAGATGCAGAATTTGGGATCTGTCACTTTCTACCTGTGTGAGTCACTGAAGTTTGGGCCTTGGTTGCCTAGTCTTAGGGAGGCTGGTAAGGCTTGGTCACCTTCCATCTCACCAGAAGAAATAGAGCTGGTGACTCCCACCTCATCCAAGCCAAGTCTAGCAGCCCAGATGGGTTCTGGGTGGCCTGCTGTGGGAGAGGGAAACAAAAGGGAAGGCAAGAATATTGGGGGTAGAAGGACCATTAAAACCCCGCAACAAGGAAAGCATATTTCAGAACTGAAAGGGACACTAGAACACAAGGTGAATTAGAATGTAAGAGGTGTAAAGGACTTAGACATTAACTTGTTTTTGAAAAAGGACTGATAATCCTACTGCAGAAATTGCCAATATCATTCCCTTTCAGAAATTACTATAGCACTTTGAGCAGGATGGTAGATTATAAACTCCATTAAATTGTCAACTCCTTGAGGACAGGAGTTATTTTCTTTTTTTATCCCTGTTGTATAGTAGAGTGACTGGTACATAGTAGGCACTCAAGAAATGTTAATGATTGATTGGTAACAAACTGCCATTATGATGAGGAAGTAGATGTAATTCTCTCCTCATTGCAGTCCACTTGGAATGGGGGTAGAGAATAAGAAAGAGGAAATGAACTCAGGAAGCAAATTGTGGGTCTCATATCTTGGGCTGAATTTGTCCTTAAAATTTGACCTACCTGGTTCACTAAGTGGATAGAGTATAGGAATAAGGGTCAGGAAAATAAAAAAAATATTAGAATCCTGCCCAGAAACTAGCTGTATGACTCTGGCAGAGTCACTTAATAATTACTCTCAGTTTCACTTTCTTCATCTATAAAATGGGATAACAATAAAATGTACCTCCCAGGGTTGTTGTGAGGATCGACCAAGATAATATTTGTAAAGTGCTTTGCAGACTTGAAAGTGCTATGTAAGTGGTTGCTCTTTTGATGATTAGAAAGAGCCAGAGTTGGTAGGATCAAGTTTACATTGGTGGGAACTAGTAATTCTGGTGGGAAGAATTGCCAAGCCCTTTTCATGCCTGTTCATCCACCTTTGGTATCTACCTGTCCCCTAAATCTCACCTGTAGCTCCAAAAAGCTTTCCTTCTCATCCTAGAATCAGATATTTAGAGTTGGAAGGCACCTTAGAGACTTGGGCCCAATATTCTCATTTGCATATGAGGAACCTATGACTTAGAGCTTAGAATTGTTCAAGATGCGGAGCTGAAGGGAGGGATTTGAACCCAAATCTTTCTAGCTCCATGTTCCGCATTCTAACCACTACACCACCTTGTTCTTTGTTCTCTTCCTGTTCATAGATTTAGATTTTCATAAGATTTAGAGCTAGAAGGATGCATAGACCATCCAGTCCAATTCCCTCATTTTAAAAGAGTAAGAAATTGAGACTTTTTAAAAGCTCTTCAACCTTCTCTTCCTTCTCCTCTCTAATCTCTATTGTTGCTCCAGACCCAGACCTGAGATAGTAAGAGATGCTTCAATGGGACTCAATTCTGATGAAAGGACTTGTCCCCAGAGGATCCTGACATTGTGCTTTCTCAGAGCTGTGACCTTGGCTCAGGTTAAGAGCACTAGTGTCCTGTTATTCTTACTTCTGCAAAGACACTCATCCTTGAGAAATCATTGCAGGCTGCCTGGAATGCAGAGTGGAGTAAGTTGTTGGATTGATTCTCACACCCATGTTCCCACTTGAAGCTCAGCGACAAGCGCTGTAAGCCTCCTTGCAGAGGTTTCTTCCTCTGCACCACACTCACTTGGACAATAATCTGCATCTCCAGTTGGACTCCTTTTTTTATCATCAGTGTCTAGTCAAACTGTCCTACTTGCCATTCTTCCACCAACACACTCTCCTTACCCACCCTGTACTTCCTTCAAGTCTCATCTCCAGTGTAATCTCCTATACTAGATTTTTCTGAATACTCTGCTTTCCCTTCCTTCCCCTTTTTTTCGTGTATGGCTTTCATAGGACTTTGTATACATTCTGCATTAACTTATCTATCTATACCCTATGCTGTCTCCTCTCATTAAATTGTAATCTCCTTGAAGACGGGAACTGTTATTGTCTTTGTAACTCCATCATCTACAATATTTCCTGGCACATAAAAGATGCTGAATTAATAGGTCTTCCTCACACGGTGCCAGAGGAGGCCATTTTGTTTTGGTTATTTTTGTGTCCCCCACCCCCATCTTCATTTTGTGACATAATGGATAGAGTGCTGGACTCAAATTCTAGAAGACTTGAGTTTGAATACTGCCTTGGGACCTTTACTAGCTATGTGATCCTAGACAAGCTACTCTACCTTTGTCTAACCCAGGGTTTTATGTGTAAAATGGGGATAATAAGGTCCATTTGAGGGTCAAATGAGATAAGTTTACTTTGTAAATCTTAAAGTGCTGTCTAAACACTGGCAATTATGATTATGATGATGATGATGGTGATGATGATGATCTTAGAGCTATCCTACGTAATCTATGTAAATCAACACCCAGATGTCTTACTTAATAGAAAATCTGCTGGATCAATACGTTACCATTGCCTTTGAGGTTAAAATGCCATTTGTCTCCACACAATCCTTAAAAAAACCCTCAGTTGATTATACCATCTTTACTAACTATCACCCAATATATCTCCTCCCCTTTGAGAAAGCTCTCTACACTTGGTGCTTTTCCTTCTCCTCTCATTCACTTCTAACACCTCTGAAATCTGGTTCCCAACTGGAACTGCCTTCTGGAAAGTTGCCACTGATTTCTAAATGGTCAAAATAACAGGCATTTTAATAAGCCTCATTTTTTTTTTGGTCTCTGAGAACTTTCATACTGTTAGTAATTTTCTCCTGCTAGATCCATTCTCTTCTCCAATTTTTTTTTTCCTGCTATTGCTTTTTTTTTTCTGCTTTTTTCTACTTCTCTGACTTCTTTCTCAGTGTCCTTTGCTGGTTCTTCAGTCATGGATGTCCCTCAGGTCTCTGTCCTGGGTCCTTGTGTCTTTTCACTCCATGCTACCCCTGTAGGTCTTCTCCTCAATTCCCAAGGGGTCAGATACTATTCATATCTATATATCTAGCTCTACAAGTTGCCTTTTTGGACAGCTTAAACCGGCTGTCCTTATAAGCATCTCAGACCCAACATATTAAAAATAGAGCAAAATCATCTTTTCCCCCAACTTTTCTATTTTCTGACCTTCCTGATTATTCTAAAGCACAGGTCTGACAATGTCACTCCCCCTACCCAATAAACTCTAGTGGTTCCCCATATCCCCAAAATATAAAGTCCTACATTTTTTGTTTGGAGGCAATAGGGGTTATATGACTTTGGGCAAACTACTTTTGTCTGAGTCTTGATTTTCTCATCTGTAAAGTGGAGAAAATATCTGTATTATATAATTCACAGGGGGATATTGTGGTAAAGGCACTTAGTAAAGCTCTTTATAATCATGAGTCTTTATTAAGGTTACACACTTCTTTTTTTGGACCCTTGGAATTCTGGATGAAGGAAATGGTTGTAACCAGACAATCCCCCTTTTATCTTCTGATTCCTCATCCCCAAAAGGTCCTTGCAACTCCAATGAGGGCAATACTAGTTTCCTTCAGGATCTCAGAAACTATGCCACCAGGCTTCCTCTACAAACTGCTCCAGGGGTTATTGGATCTCTATAGAAGCAATGCAACAAGGTTCATCTTCATTTGTTATATGAATTACATTTGGGCCCTTCTTCTTGAGCTACCCTATTATATGGTCAGGTGCCATCGTTACTTTCCAGGTCTCTGATATTTTAACTTCCTTGAGTGGGCATTTTCTATTACCCATCCCATCTCATCCCCAAGTAAGTAACTGAGTAATAGTGGCCATTGAAGCATTTTTTTATCTTGTATCTCCCAATATCTTTTGTGTTTGCCTAGAGATGGAATCATATTTAATTTTTGGCAAAAGATGAGCTCTTGAACCCACCATCCTTCTCTGGTCCAACTATTCACCGGCACTCTACAAACTGATGGTCCTTATATCACCTATTGCTGTAAGCATTTCACTATGAAAAAGGGAGCTGACAATTCAGTCACCATGCTTCTCGTTAATCCTTGGCCTCTCCACTGTAAACTCCAGTTTACAGTATGCTGAAGAAACAAAATAAAACTCCAACCCATCTTGGGCCGATCGTCAAGCGGCTGTCAGAGAGTAATGATTTTCAATCACTGCCAAGCAGGTTCTAGATTTGAACCAGTGACCTAGAAAAGGAAGTCTCCATAGCCCATTACCAAATTATCCCCTAAGCCCTCTGGTCCCCCCACTAACACCCTTTCCGATAAAACTCCCTTTCTGTCATTGACTCTGTCAATGCACACAGCAAATCCCTGAAGTATGAAATTAATTTGAACTATAGAATTGGACAAACAAGCTCTGAAGTGAAGTCTTTAGAAATGAAAGCAAATATTTCAGCTGCTAATCCATTTGTGGACTTCTTTGGACGCTTGCTTGGCTGACTGAGGAGAGGCTGGGATGTGGTGGTAGTTAGTTGGGGGGGGGGGTGAGTGAAGCTAAATAAGGAGGTATGAGTTATTTCCCACACAGCAGATCTGTACATTCAAAGCTGAAGGGTCCTTATCTCTTTGAGTGGATTTAGGCAAACCTCTCACTGTGCCTTATGCTTAGGAGGGAAACCCGGAGATTAGAAGGGAGGATCAGTTCAGAAATGCAGGGTCAGTCTTTCTCAAACCAGGTTACTTGGGTTGGGGCATTTGAAAAACATATACTATGATTTTTTTTTTGTTTTGACTCTGACTTTCCTTCCTATGTAAATATCAACCGTGAACCCACTATGAGAAGAAACTTCCTGTGGTAGGAAACACCTTATCTTGTACTCTGGCGTCCCAGTAACATCTGCATCAGTGTAACCCTTGCTACGGACCTGCAATGTTTTCCTAAACCTTGATAATATTTGTAGTGAACTAGTCTGAAAAATAACCTAGATATTATATGAGGTTAAATTCAGCATGTTCTCTGAACCAAGCAGGAGAGGAAGAGAGGAAATAGATGTATTCACGTAGGCTTTCAGTGATGTTGTATCTGATGGACTATCACCTCCCTTTCCTGAGCCATGACCCACCCAAAAGATACAGATGTTGTCAACTAACACTAAAACTATAGAAATTAATTTTAGAATTAATTTTGAACTTCTGCTAAGAGGTAATTATGACAAACAAAAAACCCAACCCTTATCCTCCAAAAGTGATAACCTATTTTCACATGCATAAGGATATAACTTTAAAAGGGACAGAAGAACAAGTTCCCATTCACTTTAATTCATGAATTTCTTACCCTATAAATTACTCCAACAGACAAGCAATAATTTATGTTTGTGCCTGAAGTGAAAAGTGATGGGACAGCTATGCCCATGCTCCAGAGCCCAGAGACCCTTGGAAAGCAGTCCTGGGAAAGCTATTAAGTGTGGTAGGGAAGTTATCAGGGTGGGGCAGGGGAGAAGGGTGGTGGTGGTGATATGCCATCTGGTCTCTTCATGTTTTCACTATGAATTCTAGCTAAGAAAGTAAGTCTGGCATAGAGAGTCAGCTATGAAGCCAGGGAGACCTAGGGTCAAGACTTGCCTCTGGCAATACTGCTTGTGTGACCCTGGGCAATTAATTTACTCATTTAAAGCTCCAGGCAAGTCTCCAAGATTCTTAAGTTGCAGAGGAGGCACTAACCTGCATCAGTAGAGGGAACTCCCTACCCCAACAGAATCAGTAAAGTCTTCCATGATCAGGGGTGGCCAGGTAGCACAGTGAGTAAGAGCACCGGCTCCAGTGTCAGGATGACCTGGAGATTGAATCTCAGGCTCAGAAACTTAGCACCCTCCCAGAAACACCTGGCCGTGTAACCTTGCATAAGTTACTTAACCCCAATTGCTTAGGCTCAGCCAGGTGGCTCACCAAGTAAGAGCACTGGCTCCAGTGTTGGGATGACCAGGGGATCCAGAAATAACTGAATAACTGACCGTGTAACCTTGAGCAAGTTACTTAACCCTGATTGCTTTAAAAAAAAAAAGTCTTCCCTGATCTCCCCAGTAAAAGTGATCCTTGTGGATCTCTTGGGTCACTATTTAGAATTCACATATGTATTAATTGAATTATGACTTGTAATTATTTATATGTGTCTTATGGCCTCGGGATGGAGAACCTACAGCTTCTAGGCCACATATGGCCTTCTAGGTCCTCAAGTGCCACCCTTTCACTGAATCCAATCATCACAGAACTAATCCCCTTAATAAAAGGATTTGTTCTGTAAAACCTGGACTCAGACAAAAGGCTGCCCCTAAGGACCTAGGAGGCCACATGTGACCTCAAGGCCACAGGCTCCCCACCCCTGAACTAGCAGAATCTGGAATCTGTCTTTTTATACTAACTTTAATAGTATTTTATATATTAACTAGACTATAAATTCTTTGAGGGCAGAAATTATGCCTCTGTTCATCCTTGATTCACTAGGACCTAGTATACAGTAGGTGTTCAGTGCTGAATCGAATCAGTTAATGTCTCTTTAGAGATTAAATTTAGTTGAATTTGGTTGTATTAGAAAGCTGTAATGTGGACAAACCCACACATTGAATAGCAATTATTAGGAATGAGATCACTGACAGATATACCTACAATGTTAAAAAAAATTCTATTTTCTTTTTCTGGACCAAACCCTAGTTATTGAATGCCCACCCACTCAAAGTGGACAAAAGTCAATGAGAAGTTCCATGAAGAACATTTCCATGTAGTAAAGTTCTCTCTAGAACAGATTTTTGTCAAAGGGAGGAGAGGAGAATGAAAACATAGATCATCCAAGAAATTTAATCCAATACATCAAACTCTAGCTATTATTGTGAAGTATATAGAGGCTGATTGGATACCAAATCATGATGATGAATAAGTTTCCTTCCATCTTGTAGTAGGTAGGAGCAAATAATAACAACAATATTAACAACAACAAGCTGTAGGCTTCCAAACATTTTTCTGCACCATAATAGCAAAGAAGACCAGCTAAAATGTATACTTGACCTAACATTTAATGAATTAAGGTAGATCATTTCATATTTTAAGACAAGCAAACTTACTGATTCGTGAATTTGAAATATTTGGATATATTTAAACTGACAATTTCTCCCATGTCATTACTAAGCAAAGATATCTTATTTTAAAATAATCATTGCCCTATGCATGTATAATTGTCAGAGAAGTGATTATAGCCTAGAATTCAGCTGTCCATCGCTACATTTAAGCAGGAAATTCCATCAGGTAAATGTATTCAATAGGGACAACATTTTGGAATAGAAAGATTTGAAAGGTTTAGTCAGGATATTGTAGAAATTAAGGGAATAATCACTATTTATCCAGGTAAATCATTTAGCGCCCATGACTATTCACCCAATCAGAAATACTTTGATTGGCTGAAGGAGCAGCTGGTAATGTCACCAGCCCTCTTCAAAAATGAGGACAAACAACACCAGATGGAGTAGTGGATGGAGCACTGGCCTTGGACTTTAGAAAGACCTGAGTTCAAATCCCACTTCAGACACTTAATAGTCATTATTTATCATTAGATTATGAGTTACCCCGTTAAATAATGAACTCCTTCAAGGTGGGGACTCTCTTTTGCTTTGGGTCTCCAGTGTTTAACACAGTTCTTGGATGATAGGAGGTGCTTAATAAATGTTTGTTGACTGGGCATGATTTTAGTAATCTGGGTAAATCACTTACCCTTTCTGAGTCTCATTGTTCTCACCTATAAAATGGTAATAATCATAGCACCTACTTCACAAGGTTGTTATAAGGATCAAATGCATTAAGTGCTTTGCAAATTTTAAAGCATATTATGTTCTATTTGGGTAGCTAGGTAGCTCAGCAGACAGAACACCGGGCCTGGAGTCAGGAAGACCTGAGTTCAAATTCTTCCTCAGACACTTATTAGCTGTGTGACCCTGGGTAAAGCACTTAACCCTGTTTGCCTCAGTTTCCTCATCTGTAAAATGAGCTGGGGGAGGAAATAGTAACCACTCCAGGATCTTTGCCAAGAAAACCCCAAATGCAGGCGGCCAGGCAGCACAGCGAGTAAGAACACCGGCTCCAGTGTCGGGATGACCTGGGGATCGAATCCCGGGCTCAGACACTTAGCACCCACCCAGAAAGACCTGGCCATGTAACCTTGAGCAAGTTACTTAACCCCAATTGCTTAGGGGTGGCCAAGTGGCTCAGCAAGTAAAAGCACTGGCTCCAGTGTCGGGATGACCTGGGGATGATCTGGGGATGATCTGGTCTCAGATGCTCAGCACCACACCCAGAAATAACTGGCTGCGTAACCTTGAGCAAGTTACTTAACCCCAATTGCTTTATAAAAAAAATAAAAAAGAAAAAAAAAGAAAACCCCAAATGGGCTCATTACTTATTGGACAGGACTGAACATGTGCTAGCAATTATTACTATTAGTGTAAGTTAGGGAACTGATCATAGGACTCAGATTTAGCAGAGACTTTAGAGATCATCTCGTCTAAATGTCTATTTTTACATATGGGGAAACTAAGAGTTGCCCAAGTTCCTACAGCTCATAAGTGGCAAAGATGGGATTTCTATATCAAGTTCTCTTCCCCCTTTGTTATATGGCTTTTATCCTAGGCAGCTTTATCTGCCTGAAGGAATCCTCTACAAGTAAAACAAGCAAACAATCAATCAATGAAAGAAAGTAAAATGAACAGATCTTAATTTCAGTGTGAATTCAGTTCAGTCCTCTGAGTCATTGAGGTACAATGAATGGGGTGGTTTCTTTGCATGAAAGTGATACTACCAAGTCACTATTAGGCATATGTACATTTGTGTGTTTTTCTACTGAGCCATCCACACTCATTTTCATCCAGCCCTGCCCCAGAGTATCAGAGGCTTGAGAACAGGAAAGAACTTTCTAGATCATCATCATAACCCACCTTTTCTCTATAGGCAAACTGAGGCCCAAAGAGGTGAAGAAATTTGTACAAGGTTACACAGCTACTAAGTACCAACACTGATTCAAATGCTGAGGCTCCCACTACAAATTCAGTGCAGTTTTCACCAACAGTAGGCATTTTTTGAGACAGCTGGCTGGGTTCAGAGGGCAGTTTGTGGCCAGGGAATGCTTTTCTCTTTGAACAACTAACTGGTGCATAGAGGGACTGAACTCACCAAAAAGAGGGATTGACTGAATGCTTAGCTAAGCATGACAACAACAGGTCAAATGAAACACTTAGGATCCCAGGTTTAGAGGTCCTTATAAGTGAGGCAGATGATACTAATGTAGAAAGACATAAAGGACCTGGAGATAAAAGATAAACATTGAGCAAGTACATGAATCAAATAAATAACCAATTAACATGATGTGCATTCAAAAAAGCAAAGTACAACTGTGGGGCAGCAGAGAAATTGGGGTTGCATGCAGTGGCATTCTAGAGCCAGATCAAAGTCAACAACTGATTGTTTAATTTTCAGTGTGAGCATTTACACCTGGTAAAGCTACTAATCAGAGCCTAATTTATTGTTTTGTTGATTATTTGGACTTGAGAAGTGGTGGTGATGGAGAAAGGGATGTAGTGATGGAGAAAAGTTTGTATGTATATTGTGTATATTTGTACATATGTGTGTGTATCTGTCCATCTGATGAAGAAAATATTAACAATGCAGGTTAAACCAAAAAGTATGTTATCTGCCCTTCCTCCCCCCTCCCACAACAACCATAGGAGATGAGTAATCTAAATGTGATTATCCACATCTTATGGATTAGGAAATTGAGGATTAGACAGGGAAAGCTATTTTGCTGTGACCTATGGTAGAGCTGATACTTGATCTTTTCACTCCCGGTCTACTGTCTTTTTCTTTAGGTGATATTTCCTTTTCAGTTAGTCCAAGAAAGCTACTTGGAGGAGGTAGAATTTTATAACCTGTCTGAATGAGAAAGGATTAATCATCTAGGTCAGGGGTGGGCAACCAGCAGCCTCAAGGCCACATGTGGTCTTCTAGGTCCTCAAGGATGACCCAGCCTAGAGGTCCACATGTGACCTCGAGGCTGCAGGTCCCCTAATCCTGATCTAGGTAGACAAACAACAACGCTTAAAAAAGTTGATTTGGTAGAGCAAAACATTGGTTTAAAGACTTTTCTCCAATAAGGTGTTTTATATACAGGTACACACACATGTCCAAATTAACAAAACTTTTTGAAATATAACAGTAGAGATAATATTTTTTTGACAACCCATTGATCATTGTTATCCAGCTAAACATTGAGACAGAGAAACAGAATTTCTGAAAGTGTTTTCCATTGTCATGGAAGAGATCTAGAGTAGAATCAAAATGGAAGCAGAATTCTCTATAGATAATTAATTCTCTAGATATTCCTGATTGTGAATGATACTGTGCTGTTTGCATGAAGACTCAGAGTACTACGAAAGTCTAAGATAAGATCTATAGGTGGAAGATACTTAACAGAATTTGGTCTGTTGTTGTAGGAAACACTAAGTGGATGACAAATATCTTTTGAGTTGGATGTTTCTTGTCCATGCAAGGACAATGTGCACATTTTCCTCCCAGTAGTGTCTTTAGGAGGCAACATGATATAGTGGAAAGAGTGATGGCTCTGGAGTCAGAGGATATAGGTTCAAATTCTGCTTCTGATACTTATTAAATGTTTAACCTTCGGCAAAATACTTAGCTTCCCTGGGATCTCTGTTTCCTCATCTATGGAATAAGAGAGGTAGACCAAATGGCTTCTAAAATCCCTTCTGCCTTTACATCTATGGTCCTGTAATCTTAGATTTTTGTGTATTCATATGTCTATAATGTCTATCTGTAAATATATGTACGTGTATATGTATGTGTACAGATGCATATGTGTATATGTATACACACATATATACACACATGTATATCATATTAGGCAAACATTATAAAAGGTCATTGAATTCGGCCCAAAACCATATGAAAGGAAGAGAAGAAGATATATTGCTTTTGGGAAATGGCAAAATTATTTTAGTAAATAATAATAATAACACACATGACACACACACATACAGATACCACTTTAAGGTTTATAAATCACTACATATATTATTTCATTGCTTCTTCACTTGAATGAGACAAGTTGCTATTATTCTCTTTATTTTTACTGATAAAGAGACTGAGGCAAACAGAGGTTAAAGTGACTTGCTCAAAGTTACACAATTACTGAATGTCTCAGGCAGGATTTCAACTCAGATCTTCCTGCATGTAAATCCAATGCTTTATCCTTTAAGCCACTTAGCTTTTTATTTTTAAAACATGCATCCCCAAAAAATGCACAAAATTTTTCCCTGAAGCAAAGACCTATATTTTTGTTATCAACATTTTTCTAGTAATGTTTGACAGTGAGGCAAGGAATTATAATCTCTGAAGAATTAAAACTGGGATCACCAAAAAGGTAGTGGAGAGGAGTTTGGTATACATGGTCAGTCTAGAAAACATTACAAACAAGGGGTTATGTAGAAATGTTGCAAAAGCTACAACCAATGAATGAAAAATCACGACATGATGATCATGAACTTAGGGTGAGGCATGCTTCATTATTATCAAGAGATGACACCATGAAAGAAGCACCCAGAGTGTTAGGTTTGGAAAACATAAGGGAAGATGTGGAAAAAAGACACCAATTAGATAATGGAGCCTACAGATAAAGGGATCTTCTAAAATGAGAAGCCTGCAGAAGCAGAGACATCTTTGAGGGAAAGAAGGCTGAGTGGTGTTGGGTGGGTGGGAAGGGGGTAAATAATGGGAAATCAGTCAAGAAAGCAAAGCTGGAGCCAGGTTGTTAAGCTATTGTGGTAAATGCCAAAAAGAGGAATTTAAATTGTAACCTCGAGTCATTAGGAAGTCACTGGGACTTCTTGAGTGGGGAAATTACATGGTCAAACTTAGGCTTTAGAAATATCAATTTGGCAGCTCCATGGAGAATGGATTGGAGATGGGGGAGACTGGAGGCAGAAAGATCAATCAGACTTTTGCAAGAGTCTGGGGAAGAGGTGATGAGACCTTGAACTTCAGTTATGGCCATGTGAGTAGTTAGAAGGGAATGAATATACAAACATTGAGGAGATAGTCAACAGGACTCAGCAGCTCATTGGCTACCAAGAAGGGATGGAATATGGCAGATGCTTCCTTGTTTTCTCCTAGTGATTTCCTTTGTCCCCACAAGAATCACCAGAAATGCATAGTAGTTGTTGGGTTTGATAAGCCTCAAGATCCTCTTTGTCACATCCTGTAGATTTCTATTTTGTATTGTGGGTAAAAACAATATTAAGCTTAATCAAGACTTGAACCCCAAGTAGTTTTAGATGGAGAGTTCTTATCCCAGGGTTCACAAACCTTTAAGGAGTCCTTGTATAGATTCCAGGGGATCTGCAAAAGTGGATAGGAAAATTTACATATTTATTTCAATATAATTCTTTTTTATATAATCCTAGGTGGGTCTTTTTGTATGCACTCAAAAACATTATTTTGAGAATATGTAATATTTATATAGTGCCTGCTATGTCCTAGGCACTGGGCTAAGCATTTTACAAATTTTATCTCATTTGACCCTCCCAATAATCCTGGGAGGTAGGTGCTATTATTACCACAGTTTTATAGATGAAGAAGCTGAGGCAGAAAGAATTTAAATAACTTGCCCAGGGTTATATATCTAGGAAGTATCTGGGCCAAATTTGAGCCCACTTATTCCTGACCCCAGACCCAGCATTCCATTCACTCTATCACCTTGATGAGACTCATAGGCTTCCCTAGACTGCCCAATGGGTCCATGGCACAAAACTGGTTGAGACCCCATTTTAGACATACATTTATTTCACTCTTCTCTGTTCTTCATGCTTCTCCTGTGCACCTTGTTAATCCTGATTTGTATGAATGAGGTCATGTCAATTAGATAGGCAACCCCCTGAACCAGTATTTTTCCTGATCCTGACAAAAAGCCTAACTTTGTTTCTTTGACATCTTCATAGCTATGACTTATTTTCTCTGGGGCCAAGCAGAATGAGTTAATTCCTCTTTTATAAATTGGTTAAGAACATTTTAGCAGGGGTCAAGAAACTGCCCCTACAGGCCAAATCTGGTCTGCTGTCTATTTTTGAGTAGCTGGAGATCTTTGGTGGAACAAAAAAAAGTGGTAGTGGGGTGGATTTGGCTCCTGGGAAATAGTTTACTACCCCCTGAATTTTGCACTGGTAACTCTGAGATACTAAGAGAAGAAAAGGAAGGACTCAAGTGTTTGGGGTGGGTCCCCTAAAGAGGGTTTCTGAAGAACTATGGGCAAAAGTCATAGAGGATGAGAACATTTGGAGGGGTTGCCATCTTTGTTGGTTTAGAGAATACCCAACTGGATGAAAATAAGGACTCATCAGAATGTCAAATTAAGTAATACTCTTCCTTTCTTATGGGATTCCAAGCACTTTCAGAGAAAGGACTACATCTTATTCATCATTCTATCAATTTCAGTGCCTACCAAGGTACTATGCATGTGGCCAATGCCATCAACAACATCTGGAAATATTGGATAAAACACGGGGCTTGTACTTGGAAAGGGCTGGGCTTGAATCTTGTCTTTACTAGCTGTGTCAAGTCAAGTAAATAAGCATTTTTACTGGGCTAATTGCTGAATCTTAGGCATAGGACTTATTCTTTCAGCTTTAATTTCCTCATTGGGAAAAATGGGAATAATTATTACAAAGGATTATTGTGAGAATTGGATGATAGAATGCTTGCAAAGTACTTGGGAAAACAAAAGTGCTATATAAATGTTAGTTGTTGTCATTTACCTTCTCAAGCAACAAGCATTTATTAAGTGCTTACTATATACTAGGAGTCATGGAAGCAGTTTTATCTTCAAAGAGTTCACAGTCTAAGAAGGGGAGACAACGTGGGCATATGGAGGTATATGCAAGTTAACCTTAGAACTAGCATCTGAAAACACAGGGAACAGCCTCCTGCTGAAGGCAGCCTTTAAAACGCAGACTTACAGGAAGTCTAAGAGGCAGAGGTGTGGGGGGAGAATATTCCAAGGATAGGGACTAACCAGTGTCAAGATTCAGCAATGGGAGATGGAGCATGGAATGTGAGGTTTGCATGTATGGAGTGATGATGTGGAAGAAGCTGGAAAGATAGAAGAGGTCCAGGTAGCCATAGTAGAATGTAAACTCCTGGTGAGGGTGGGGTGGGGAGGTGGGGGATGGGGAGTGGGGAGGGTTTCTTTTATTTTTTTTTCTTCTGCTTGTGTTTTTTCAGCATTTAACCAGTGATTGGCCCCTACTCTGTATTTAAATGTTTTTTCTGTTGTTGGCCAACATGGGGCCAGTCCAATGAAGACACAGATCCTTTAGGTGCTGAAATACTCAGGGCAGTAGTAGGGTTTCTGCAAGCATCACAGAGGACCCAATGGTACCAGCAATTAGAGCTCTTCACAGTAGGACCTTGAGTCCTTTTCATGTGGCTAAAGGAGCTCAGGCTGAGGAATTTGGCTCCTAGTATGGAATGAAAAAGAAAAAGTCAAAGACTATTTACTTAAATTGGCCAGTTTGAGTGGCACGTCAGCAAAAACCAAAACAAAACAAAACAAAAAAAATCCTATTAACTTTGGGAAATCTGTCCAACAGATCCATTCATATATAAACAGGCCGTTTTCTTATTTGTTGATGCGTGTGTATGCATGACATGTTACTTCTCTGAGGAAGAGGTTTCAGGTCCATGAGGATTCTGCCTTCTAAAGTTGCATTCTTTATAAGTTAAAAAAAATCATAATAAAGTCCAGGCATCCCCCCCCAACAGTGTTTTCTACAAAATTATGAGTCGTTACATTTTGATTTTCCGAGCTTGCTGCAAATGGAGGTGAATCGGACTACATTCCACATCATAATTGCTTTCTGTGTGAAGAGGTCTTTTCCAAGCCCGTCTGGAGGCTGCTGTTTTAATCAGAAGCCTGTCTATTTGTATGTTAATAGTTTCATCTTGGTTTATTGGGCTTGTTGATGGAAAAGCTGGAATCAGATGCTTCACTATTTTCAAGATTTCCTATTAATCTACCACTTTTGTGCCAACACGAACCCATTTCAGCCTCCTCTGCTCTAAATCCTCTTAATGAAAGCATGAAGAATGACAAAATACTTCCTTTCAGAAAGCGAGGGCTGCGCCAATTCCCTTTCTCCATGCTCCTTCAGTGGGACGGAAGGGAGATGGGGGGGACTCCACAGGTGCTTTGCCCAGCAATCACAGACTCCCCAGTAATCCATTCAACTCATCTCATCTCTATTTGGGCCTGAGCCCAGAGTGACCCAGCTACTGATGGGCAGACCTGGGATAAGGTAGGGGTGAGAAGCAGGACAGGTGTGTGTCAAATTCTGGGCAGCCCCAAGAGCTTTCTAATGTCACTGAGAGAAGACAGTTCAGACGAGAGAGGACACACAAGTCAATTCTTCACTCTTTATCACAGGTTAGTGATGAGTAAAAGACTTTGTTAACTTTCAAAAGACATGGTGATTTAAGCTCCTGCTGTCATCGTTGTGAAAATTCAAGCTTTTCAGAGAGGGTAAGTGCTCATTTCAGTTCAGTCTTTCTGCTAAGAACACACACACACACAGACACACAAACACACAGACACAAACACAGACACACACACTGAACAAGGATATTTGGACACTTCCCTCAAGGAAACTTACATCAAATGGTGAGATGGGAGTTGAAGGATGGAATATGGGGTGTGCACAAATTTGACACACAAATTAGGAAGTAATGAAGGCAAAGCAGACATCCAGAGACAATGCTCCAAGAAAATTTGAGGAGAGAGTACTTTGTTTGGATGGGGGGAGAGAGAGGAAGAGGAGATCAGGTAGGGGGCAGAGAAAACCACAGAAGCTCCTGGAAAGAGGCTACGGCTATAGGGGAGAGAGTACTCTACTGAACAGGGAGAAGAGGACCTGAGTTCAAAGTCCAGCTATACTAAAGCCTGTGAGTTTTTGTTCACATTGCATCTCTTTATTTGTTTTGAGTATCTTTATCTGAAAAATGGTGGGTTAGACTAGATTGTGTCACGGACCCCTTTGGCAGTCAGATGAAGACTATGGACCCCATTTCAGAATAATGCTTTTAAAGACAAAAAATAAAATATATGGGATCACAAAGGAAATAAATTATATTGAAATACAGTCATCAAAATATGTATTTTTTTAAAACCAAGTTCATGGACCCCAAGTTAATTTAAGAATCCCTGGGGTAGGAACTTGAAGGCAATTTGAGAAGGGAATGTATTAGTGGCCATATGCTCTAGAAATGGACTCCTGAAGAAGAGAGGATTTGAGTTGAAATTTGAACAAAGCCATGGAAATAAATAGGTAGAGGTTACGCAAATATATTTTATTTTTAAAAAACGTTTACCACCCTCAGATTAATAACATCTGAATTAGATAATTCCAAAGATCTTTCATAGTTCTAAATCTGTGATTCCAGTAGACTCTGGTATGTCTATTTTTCTTCTCCTTCCACCCTCCCCCAGTAGAATATAAGCTTTTTGAGGGTAGGGACTACTTCCTTCCTTCCTTCCTTCCTTCCTTCCTTCCTTCCTTCCTTCCTTCCTTCCTTCCTTCCTTCCTTCCTTCCTTCCTTCCTTCCTTCCTTCCTTCCTTCCCCAATTAGGTTTAAGTGACTTGGCCAGGGTCACATAGCCAGTAAGTATCTGAGGTCACATTTGAATTCAGGTCCTCCTGACTCCAGGACTAGTACTCTATCCACTGCACCACCTAGCTGCCCTCAGGGCAGGAACTAGTCTCATTTTTTTTGTCTTGGTTTCCCCAGTCCCTGGAATGTGATAGGTACTTAATAAGAGCTTTTTCCACCTACAGATCATCTGTACAAATGAGAAAACCAAGGCTCATTAAGTTTAAGTGACTTTCCCAAGGTACTTGTCAGAGGTTGGGTCTGAACCCCACATTCTGTGACTGTAACTCCACTATTTAATCACTGGACTCCCCTGCATCTCTTGCTTGAGAGAATTCATTTGGTCTGAACCTTGAAATAACAGGATTTTAATATAGCTGTGTGATGTTGGGTAAAAATAATTTAACCCCTGTTTACCTCAGTTTCTTCATCTCTAAAATGGGATAATATCTCCCAGGGTTTCTGTGAGGCTAAAATGAGATGATAATTGCAAAGAATTTAGCAGCGTGCTTGGCACAAAGTAAGTGCTATATAAATGCCAGCTATTATTATTATTGTTATTAGTGTAGTTGTTATCATTGATAATAATGATAGATAAACATAAGAGAGAGATAGCCAGCACCTAGCTAGGTGGATAGGAAGATAGATGGCTAGATAGAAAGAGATAGATAGATAGATGGATAGATGGATGGATGGATGATAGATAGAGGAGGGAGGGAGGGAGGGAGAGAGAGAGAGAGAGAGAGAGAGAGAGAGAGAGAGAGATAGAGGTAGATTAAAGGCATGCAGGTCAGCCTGAATGAATGCATGGACCCAAGAGGATATCATGAGTATACAACCTAGTAGCTCCGGTTGTCTGGGACATGAATACATGAAGAGAATGAATGTGAAATTACTGTGAGAAGGAAGGTACATTGGAGCCAGGTTATGGAAGAACTTGAATTAAAAGGGTTTTGGAGTTTACAGTTTATTTTACATACAATAGGGAGTCTTTAAAGGTTTTTTCTTGGGAAACAGGACTGGAGAAGAGTGAAACTGGAGGCAAGGGGACTGTCTCAGAGGGGAGATGATGAGGGGCCATACTGGAGAAGTGGCAGTGGGGATGGAGAGGAGGAGCCATAAAGGAATGATATTGGTAGAAAAAAATCCATAGGACAAGGCAGATAACTGGGTTAGTGCCCCTGGATGAGGCGTTCGGGGCTTCTCAACCTGTGATGTGTAAGCTAGTTTATTTTAAAGTATTTTGACTACTATTTCAATGTAATCGGCATCCTTGTAATCTTATGTTGGTTTTTTTTTTTTTTTTGCGCATCTTTAAAAGCATTCTGAGAAGGGGATCATAGACTTTACCAGATTGTCAAAGTTGTCCAGGACTCACTCACACTCAAACTCACACATACACACACACACACACAAAAATAAAATTAAACAACAATAACAACAATAACCAGGGTTAAGAACCCTTACTCCACAGGACCTGGTGAATCTAGAAAGAGCAGCAGGTGATTGAATAACAAATGAGAAGAGGTTATCCTTTTTAACATCTCTCTTCTTTCTGCAGGGTCATCCTAAAAGAAGGCCATAAAGGAAAGGGCTTTGGAGGAGTCATGAGACCCACATTTCTGTCTTCAACTGTGGTGCTACCTCCCCGTGGGAACACAGGTAAGTCACTTAGCTTAATTCTTCCTCCCGGTAAAATCAAATTACCTGTAAAATTCTCTGAGTTCATAAAACACACCAGAAACACTTTCTTCATATAATAAGGCTTGGATCTCTCCACCCAATTTGATCAATGTGTGTTTTGATTTCCATCTTGTCCCCTTGGTGACTGCTATGATGTTTAATTTGCACCACTCCCTTTCTAACAGATAGGTCACATCTAACACCACATTGTAGATGGAGTACTGTACTGGGAGTCACAGAGAGTTTGGTTCAAACCCTGCTTCTGATGGCCCCTGTGCAACTCAACTAATCTGTGTGTAAAAAGAGAGGGTGGGACTCAGTGGCCTCATTTGTTTACTTCTAGCTCTAAATCGCTGATACTACAATAAGACATGAGTTTAAATACTGCCTCAAACACCAGCTTTGTGATCCTGGGTGTTATTTTTGCTTCTGTAAGCCTCAGTTTCCTCAGCTGTAAAATAGAGATAATCATTACAGTATATCCTCACAGGTTTGTTGTGAATATCAAATGAGATATCGTACCATAGAGGCCTTAGCTAATCTTAAAGTTAAATGTATTTTAATATTATCTAAAGTCATTATTATTCAAAGGGGAAAATTATGGTGTTCATTCCAGAGCTTGATAATGCTGCTGAAGAACAGAGTCACTAGGATTAGAACTTACCCCTTGAAGTGCCTATATTTAAATGTCAGAGGTGAGAGAGATCTTATGGGTCACCTAACCCAAACCCTTAATTTTATAGATGAGGAAACTGAGGCCAAAAGAGGTTGAGTGACATTTATAAGATCCTCCATGGGTCAAGAGGCAGAACCAGGATCAGAATGCTATTCCCTATCCACTGCCCTTTGACCATACTATGCTTTCCATGACTGGAGAACAGGGCTCTTCCAATAACACCACCTGTAGCCTGGGCTCTGACCCAGCTGAAGCCATGTGGCTTGGCCAGGAAGGCCTGTGTGTACAGTGCTCAGTGGGGCTGTTTCTCATCTGGAATGGGTTATTCTGGTCATGATTCACCCAGAAACTTTAATGCTCCAGTGGGTGTTTGAGAGAAGGCCCTGAACAATTCTTCACCCATCTGAGACTACATTGTCTCCTCCTCCTGGATGTAGGTGGTAGAGACAACCTGGGATGGACTCTTCAACAAAAAAGGTAACCTAGCCTCAACATGGGGCAGCTAGGTTATTAGAGCACTGGACTTGGAATCAGGAAGACTCATCTTTATGAGTTCAAATCTGGCTTCAGACACTTACTATCTGTATGACCCTTGGCAAGTCACTTAACTCTATTTGTCTCAGTTTCCTCATCTGTAAATTGAGCTAGAGAAGGAAATGACAAATCACTTCAGTATCTTTGCCAAGAAAACCCTAAATAGACTCATGAAGAGTCATACATGACTGAAAACACTGAACAACAACAAAACGTTATAATATAGTTTACACAGGACTCAGCATTGTCACTTCCTACCCCTCACCTCCTTCTTCCTATTGGGGCACAGCTTTGCCCTCCACCGTTTGCTGCCTATTCTTCTTATTGATGCATAGATTGCTATCCATTACCTAACCCGGGGAAGAAATATCTGTTATCCTACCCTACCCAATATTATATACTATTATAATTATATTATTCCTATGAATAGGAGGAATAGTCCACTCCTCCTTCCTTCTCAATGGTCCATAGCCTTTCTTCTATTCTTATCAGGGAAGTACAGCATCTCCCCTTCCCCTCCTGCGAGGAGTCACAAAAATGATTCTGGTCAAGACCCTATGAGTCTATGGCTGTAGGATTCCCAGTATGGGGATTCCCTCCACCAACACAGATTGGCAATTCATCTATGTTAAAGGTTCTTAATTTTGTATCTATGAATGTCAAAAAAAATTGACAACTGTATTTTGCTGTGATTAGTTTCCTTTATAATCCTATATGTTTATTCATTCTAAAAAGAAATATATAGGTTTCAGCATATGAGATGGCAATAAAAGGATAAAGACCTTGATCCATAACCAATAGACTGAATTATGGGTTCATAGATGCAGAGTTGGAAGGGATCTTAGAAGTCACCTGGTCTATCCATTGTATTGCACAGATGAAGACCCAGGTCCTCTGACTCTTAAGTTCAGCACGTTATTTTTTTCTCCTGTACTATGAGAAAAAGGACCATAGTTTGAGATTTAGAAAGGACTTTGTCCAACTCTCAAAAACATAGACCCAGAGAAATGTCATAACTTGTATCAACGGCACAGAGAACCGATATCTACCCTTTCAATCCCAGTGATAATCATCTTGACCATTTCCTCCATGTAGCACTGGGCCAGAGCAACCTGGGAAAAGCAGAATCCTTGAGGTCGTGGTATCTGAACCAATGCAGCAGCAGATGAGCTTGGCTAAGAATTAACCCCATTCTGAGCCATGTGCTAAACCATACATGGAGGCGTCAAAGTGAGAGGGAACACACTGTCCCTGCCCTAGGACCGATGATAAAATGCTTCATGAACCTTACAGCTCTATAAAAATGTCACCCATTGCAATCATAGGATCAGTGCCTAAGAAACAGCATTGGATCTAGAGACAGGACAATTAAGTTTGGATTCTAGCTTTGCCAATTATTAGTTGTGTGAACTTGGGTGAATTTTTTTTTTCTCTTTTGTGGGCCTCAGTTCTCTTTTCTGTAAAATGGGGATAATAAATCTTATATTACTGTGGGTAAGTCACTTCCCCTCAGTTACAATTATTATCTCATTTGAGCCTCAAAACCATCCTGGGAGGTAGGTATTCTTATTAACCCATTTTAAAGATGAGGAAACCAAGGCAAACAGAGGTAAAGTTCCAACTAGCTAATAAGAATCTGGGGCTTGCTTTGGACCCAGGCTTTCTTGACTCCAGGCCTAGAGCTCTGTCCATTGATTGACCTAAGCATCCCTTCCTTGTAGAGAAAGAATTATGTAAGGCATTCAATGCTTTAAAATATGTTTTACTTATATATGTGTTCTGGACTTGTGGTTTTGCCAAGTGGAGTTCACAATATAGGAATTCTCTTCTCTGATGCAAAGAGGCAATTTGTCTTTAACTTTTTATGTTAGAGAATTGCCTAGAGCGGTGGGTCTCAAAATTGTGGGTCTCGGGGTTTCTTTATACTCTTAAAAATTAATGAGGACCCCTTTCCCCTCAAGAACTTTCTGTTTAAGTGGGTTATATCCAGGGGTGTTCTGGAGCCAAGTTGAATGGGCTTACAAAAAGACAACTGTTAAATTTCCAGTGTGAAATATGCAAGCTACAAATCAGGGCTTGATTTATTGTTTTGTTGATTGTCCAGACTTAAGAAGGCAATGGAGAAAATGTTAATAATTTATAGTAAACTCAAAAGTGTATCATGAATACATCCCCCCCCCCCGCCCCAGGAGACATGGTTGCTAAATATTTACCAGGATGCTCCTGGTTGTATCTATTGATATTTACCAGATTAGAAATGAAAACGTCTTAGTGCTATTATGAAAACAATTTTCACATTATGGACACCCTGCAAGGGTCTCAGAGACCTCAGGGGTCCGTGGATCGTACAGTGAGCACCACTGGACTCAGGGCATAGAAAAGTTAAATGATGCGGCCTCTACACTAGCAGGACTCAGAAGCAGAAGTTAAATCTGAATCATAAGTATAGATTTAGAGCAGGAATGAACCTTAGCAATCATTTAATACAACCTTTAAAATTTTATTCTTAACAGATGAGGAAACTGAGGTCCTTAGAGGCTAGGTAACTATTTCCAAGACACCCAGGCAGCACCGGAGCCCATGTCACGTGACCCCAAGTCCAAGTGCTCTTGTCCACTCTGCCGTGTTGAGCCAATGCGTTGGTAAAATTGACAAGGGTAATTTGGCCGCATGCTCAGCATGTACTCCTTTTATCTGCAAGAAAACTATACCAGAGATTGCTGATGGCAGAGTTGACAGAGTGCTGGGCCTGGAGTCATGAATACCTGAGATCCAATCTAGTCTCAGACCCTTACTAGCTGAGTGCCCCTAGGCAGTCACTTCACCTCTGTTTGCCTCAGTTTCCTTAACTGTAAAATGGAGATAATAATAGCACCCTCTTCCCAGGGTTGTTGTGGGGATCAATGAGATCATCATTGTAAAGTGCTTAGTACAGAGCTTAATAGTAGGGGCGATATAAATGCTTCTTCATTCCCTTATCTATATCCCCCGGTTTAACGATTCTTGACTTTTTAATGCTGCTGTGGTTTTTAACATCCTCCATTGGACAAGGATAGGGGATTGAGAGGAACAAAAGGCATCTTCCCAGGCTTCCTTGGATAACTTAGATGGCTCCAATACATGCATTCTTGGTATGATTTCATGCCACTAGAAAATTTTTTGCATATGTACATTTTCAAAAGGACTCCAGTGACTGGGCTGGCAGTCAAGGAGAGGTGTGAGTTCAAATCCCTAGAAGCAATGCTTATTTGTTGTACGAGCCATAATAAAAATTATTTCATCTTTCCCAGCCTCAGTTGCCTTATCTGTAAAATGGGGATAATCATGACCATCTCGCAGAGTGGCTTTGAGGATGGAATGACATAATTACACTAAAGGCTCTGCAAGCTTAAAATTGTTATAATAATGTCAGCTTTTATTATAATCACAATGACAATGATGAAGATGCTAAAGACAGCTGCTAAGTTGGTCTCTTCCCTGGATTCTTATGGAAATTGGTTTAAAAATGTAGATTTTAAAACTATGCAATGACGTAAAAGCCGGCATCTCAAAATGTTTCTTTTGAAGCATCTTTGCCCAAACATCCAGGGAATACAAACTTTTCTATATCTCCTTTCTCTATTTGAAAATATTTTATTATTAGCTTACTCCAGTATCAAGAGATCCACTAACTTATGTGGTATACCTTGAGTGGCCTATGGAAAGTCTTTAGGTCTCTAGATAACAGGGCTTCTCTGGGCATCATTTTTTCAAAAATTTATTTATTTATTTTTTAACCTGACACCAGAATTATGGAGTTCTATTTAGGAATTATGGGATGAGGTAGGATGGCGGCCTGCTGTGTTTGGAGAAAAATTGTTTGAATTCAACTTTTCACAGTGAACTAGTTGAGATAGGATATGTACATGTATTTTTTTAAACCAGTAATAACCATGTCAAGCTGACTATTTCTGGTAAGCAGGGGGTAGGAATCATTCTTCCTTTTATTAAATTCACATTAAATCCTATAACAGAGTCATCACTTTGCAATAACTTCATTCACCCAAACACCGTCATTCTTTTAAAATCCCCCTTTCCCTCAGGATGTTTGAAATGGATTTAAGGAAACAGGAGTTTTAAAACATACACGTTTGACTTCTTGCTGGTAGCAAAGAAATGAGCAAGACAGAAAGCTCCTGGAACTTTACTTCACCATTGAGTGGGAAAGTCCTCCAAAGAAGACCAAACAGAAATATCCATTTAAAGACCACCACGCATTTACTATGCACCTACTGTGTATAAGACATCTTGTTAGGCTCTGGAGATACAAAGTGAAAATGTGTTCTGTCTCCCCTCATTTGTAGGAGCCTGCCAGGAATTAGGATGATTAATTAAATCAAAGGCATCATTCCTTTCAGAAAGGGAATGACAGCTAACTTATATCTGGATCAGCTTACCACCTTTGTGATGCCCAAGACTAAATTACTCCCTTCCAAGACCACTATTCCTTTGCATATGTTATCTCACCCTATTAGAAAGAAATTCCTAGAGGGTAAGGATTGTACTTGTATCCCTAAAATTGAATATAACCCCTGTCATACAGTAAGTGCTTAATGAATTTTTTCATTCATTCATTCGTTCATTCATTCATTCATCTATCCATCATGAAATGAGATACTCTTTGCAAAGCACTTAGCTTGTCAATTAAACCTAGACAATAGATGTATCCCTCTGGTCAAGTGATTTTTCAGCTTAATTTGGTGAAATGTAATTTTTTAACTGCATCAATACATTTGAGCAAAAAAAAATTATAAACTTTTCTTGAAAACAAACATAACTTTTATTTTATATAGCAGTTTACAATTTGGCTTTCAGAAGTATCTGCAGGTCAGATTCTTAAGATGTTCATTTATGACTGATTTCCATTGCTTATCTGCTTGGCCTCTAATTCTACTGTGCTGTTTTCAGATACATGCAGGGAGCTTGCTGCTAAGAGACAAAGTTCTAAAAAACAGTGTATGTGTAAGTAATACGTGTTACTTTCTCCTTCCCCTTCCCATTAATTGATCTATTCATTCATCCATTTATCCACCCATCCATCCATCCATCCATCCATCCATCCATCCATCCATCCATCCATCCATC
>NW_027185771.1:35454458-35468878 GCF_028583685.1 Petaurus breviceps papuanus
ATCCATCCATCCATCCATCCATCCATCCATCCATCCATCCATCCATCTATCCATCCTAGCAAAGGGATATAACCCACAGATAAAAGACACATAAATATATGCACAGTAAACCCAACACCTAAGGTGATTAGGCAAAGCTCCCCTAATAACTAGAAGGGAGCAGGCAGGATAGAGGGCTTTTGAGCTGACCCTTAAAGGAGTTTAGGGATTGTAAGAAGCAGAGGCAAGAAGCTAGTGAATTGGAGGCGTGAATGACAGCCTGGGTGATCATGAAGGCACAGGAACAGAAGACAGAATGTTGACTTGAGGAGATAACAAGTGAAGATGAGTTGAAAATCACTTAAGGGGAAAGATACAGGAGTAAGTTAGAGCAACACCAAGAGTCGTTATGCTAATGTTTCCATCAGGAATGGGTGAAACTGTCCCCTTGACAGGAGAGAAACAATTAGCAGTGGAACTCTGCACCAAGGTCTCCCATTTTTCACAGAAACCAATTAATAAGCACATCTTACTTTAAAGCAAAGGGGGGTAATTTCTTACCACCTACAGGCTTAGGATGGCTTGGAAATCTGTTTTAATAATTCTTCCTGCCATCTTATCCCAACTTCTATCACTCTACTTAGGAAATGCAAATATTAATTATTAGTTATGAAAGGTTGATAGGATTACAAAATGGGCTGTAGTCTCATTTGTGCAAATGGTCAGGGACACTCCAGGCATCTGAATTCAAATCAATTCAGCAAACATTTATTATGTTCCTGCCCCGTGCAAGGCCAGGTCCCAGGTGAATAAGAAAAATGATTTCAGGATTGTCATTTACATCCTTCAAACAATCGCATTTCACTATATAGGAATGAGCCCAAACAAAATGCATTTTAATATGCCAAAGGGTGGATTTCATTTCTTTTCTCTGGGTCTCTGTTTTCTCTCTGTGAGGTTGAGATTAGATGACTTTCTCCATTCCATTTTAGAGATGAAATTCTCTCTTTTGGGGGTCTTTCCAGCTCTGACCTTCAGGGTTCGAGTTGCTGCACAGTACCCTTCACCTCTGACATCCAAAGTGCTATGTCCTAAGGACTCCTCCAGCTATGACCTTCCAGGCCCTATGCACTGAAGTCCCTTTTACCTCTGCCTGTGTCCCAAGGCTCAATGCACCTATGACCTTCTGGTTTCCATGTGCTACAATCCCTCCCCATCCCTACGCCCCATCTCTGCTATTCTGTGTCATTAGAGTCAGCAAGTGGCTCAATGGATAGAATGCTAGGCCTGGCTCCAGGAAGCTGTATGACCTTGGGTGAGGCATTTAACCTCTCTATGCCTCAGTTTCCTCAATACAAAAGGAGGATAATAATTGCATCTACCTCCCACAGTTGTATGTTACATTATATCATGATATCATGTCACATCATGTCACATCATGTCATGTCATGTCATGAGGATCAAATCAGGTAATATTTGTGAAAAAGCACTTAGCCCAGTACTTGGCCCATAGTCCATGCCATATAAATGCTTTTACCCTTCCCCATGCCACATCATGTCCTAAGGGTCTCCTCTACTTCTGACAAATTTTCCTATGCTCTAAAGAACTGCTTCCTGTACAAACGTCTTTTTTTTCTATCCTACTATGTCATGGAAATGCTTGTTTTATTTTTCAAGTTCAGAATAAAATAAAATAATTAAAATACACAGAACCACAGTTCCCAGTGTTCTAATGGAACATTTGCTTTTCTGTTTCTCTCCAGAGAAATCTGGGGAAATCAAGGTTGTTATGAAGGTTTCTACAAAGAAAGTTGGAGTGATACACCGGTTTTCCTCATTTAATTCAAAGGGCCAGCCCTCCAATTATTTTACCCATAGAACTAGGCAGACTTCCTTTGTCTCTTCCTCCTGGATAGACCAGTTTTTCCCTTAATGGCCTTTTATTCTAGCCTAGCAGGGATGAATAATCAAAGTCCTGATTGAACGTTCTTATCCTTTTTCAAAGATGACCAGAAGAGGTTCTTGGCCAGGAATGGGGATAGACTTGTTGACTCTGAGGCCCTTCGTAATCCTGAAATTCTGTGATTTTACACAGTCACTTGACCAAAGGGCAATGGCAGAACCAAGGCAAGGAGAAGTGGGTAGATGGTATGTTCAGGCCCACCCTGTGGGCTGCATTATTATCGATCTTCCTCTTGCCCTTCAGGGAACTAATGGGTGGTGGTGGTGTTAGAGCAAAGTATGCCAGCATACAAGGCACACCCTCAGCCCACTCTGACTAGATGTACCCTGGCATTCTTGATCTCCATTAACATTTTTTTCCATTATACCATACTTCCTTGTCTAGAAAGTGGTACCCAAATATAAAAACCCATCCCAATATGTATATATATATATATAATTTTGTAAGAATGCTCTTCAGGAATAAATGAGATAAAGCAAATTTACACCTCCAAACTATAGATTTCAAAAGACTGGAATTAGAAATTGGCTGATGGGGCCCAAGTGGGTAAGATGAGGCACTTGTGATAGATGACAAATAAGGAATTTATTCAGGGGAGGTGATTTGAAGAATGTGATCAGAGAAATGAATCACTAGAAGAAAAGTCAGGTCAGTCATAGGTGAGAGTGAGGGATAACCAATCAACAGTAGGCTCTTCAGGTATCCATGCAAAGTCAAGAGAATGTGGGGAAGGCCTCATCATGTTGGTTTGGGCTACGGGAGAGTTTTTATGGGAAGACATGCCCAGGATGGGCAGCCATGGATGGGTTGGGAGACCATATTATTGAAGTTATACTTTTATAAATAATATCACATTGGTAATGTTGCCTGTCATCTGTGTGTGAATTGTGAATGTCAAGACAGATGTTCCCTCCTCCCCCCTTTTTTCATGTGCTATTTGATTCTTTGAAAGTCTGATGATTTCAAAAAGAAATATGGTGAGGAGGTATGGATTCGGTGCCAGAGAACATGATTTTAAAGACAACTTAGAACTGAGAAAACTTTCTTGGGAAAGTCACTGAACATTTCTGGCACTCAGTTTCCTTTTCTGAACAAGGAGTGGCTGGGCCCACATAACCCCAAAGGACCTTCTCAGCTCTAAGTCTGTGATCCTATTAACCAAACTGGAGGCTAGCTATCAGAATATCCCAAAGCTAAAATACCATAGATCAAAATAAAATAAAATCACTAGTTAATAGTAGATATTTGGAGAAGCTGTCTGATTTTATGGGATTTCACAGGGGCCACTTTCAATGTGATGGAGTTTCTAAAAATTCATGCCCAAGCCTGGCTATGGGAATTCCATTTTGCAATGGGTTCTCCAGCCATGGGGGGAAAAAAGTGGCTTCATCTTTGTAACCTATCCATTCAGTAACTGCTTGTGCATAAGATCCCCAAATGCTCAGCTTAAAGTCTCCCGCTGGAGAGAACAGACTGATTATGACAAACTCTGTCAATTTTTATTAGCCAAACAGCTGTTATGGCGAGATGGGAGATCTGACCATCATTCTTTCAGTGACATGAGCTCGGGAACTGTAGCAGGCAGCTTCCTTTTCCTCCTCCCTGTTCCCCTCCCCAACCTCAGGCACATGTGGGTTTCCTGCCATTCATCCCAGAGATAGCTGCTTGTCCCAGAAATCTGGGCTATGGCCTTCAGGCTGACATGATCTTAGCAGGAAGAGATAAATGGGGCTTCATGTTTTATGACCCAGGATGAAGGAAATAGCCATTTCTAAGCATGTGAAGTTCAGAGAGTGTCTTAAAATGGAGAGTAAAATAAAAAAAAAAACCCAAACCACCAAACCCAATTCCTATCTTGTACCCTCTGGACATGTATGTATGTACTCACTTGATTTAAAGATAATTAAATTCTTCCACCAGGTTTGCATGTGAACCAGGACAGTGTTGGGTTTACATACTACATTTTTGACTTCTTTACACTGAACTTGAGAAACGGGCAATTTCTAATGTGTATAAAACTATACTTTTTCAGTTCTTGGATAATCCTTGTATGCATGGGTGCTCCAGACATATCCTTTGGAAGCAATTACCTCTTCCTAACCTGGCAAACACCAGGAGGCAAACAAGGGTAGCCCTGGTCCTTGCCTTCCTAAGAAACACCCCACACTCTGACCTTCTTCCAACTTCCCTCTTACCACCCCATCACATTTCTCCTTCCAATGTTTCATTCTCTTCTATTCAAAGTAGTGGTCAATTCATAAGCTCAGAGATCTAGAGAAGGAATGAATCTCTGAGCCCATCTAGTCCAAATCCCTTATTTTATAAATGAGGAAACTGAGACCCAGAGAAATTAAATATCCTCTAAGTCATACAGCATCAAAAATTACATTTGAACTCAAGCCCTTTGACTCTGGATAAGCCAATATTCTTTCCACTCTCTACAATTCAATTCAGGTCAAAGCATTTAATATTCAGCTTCCATACTAGATGTTGGGGATAGAATTTAAACCCAGGTCCTTTGATTCCTGATCTAATATTCTTCATAACTTCATGCTGCCTGAATAGTTCATGCCCAAGTCTTTCTGAGGGGTTTGAGAAAGGCTTTGGTTGTAAGAAAATTGTTGCCCATAAAGCCAGCAAATCTCTCCTCTTGCATACTCACTCTCCACTGCCATTCTCCTCAAGACAATATTCTTATACCAGACAGGGCCTTGTCATATTGAGGAGGTGAAGTAGGATGGGAGGGAAGAGTAAAGTATACAAAAGTCTTAGAAGTGGTAAGGAGGAGTAGGGAGATACTTTCTATTCCAGGTCAAAAAATGGTATCCAGGTAGCCAAGTGGAGAGTGCTGAAGTTGGAGTCAGGAAGACCTGAGTTCAAATTCTGAGTCTGATTCTTACTGCATGACCTTGGGCAAGTCACTTGATCTCTTTCATCTCCATCTTCAGTTATTTTTCTTCTAGAAAATAGGGATAATAATAACACCTGCCTCCCAGGGTTGTTAATGAGAATCCAATAAGATAAACTTCAATGTGCTTTGCAAATGTCAAAGTGTTAAATAGATAATAGCTATCATTATTATAAAGGGCTGAGTTACCCTTCAGGTCCACATGCAGGACCCACTCCCAGTCAGTCACACAAGCTTCTACTGATTGGATTTCCTAGGCCTTCCTCACCAGATCACACACCCCATAATCTAAAATGTAGGGGTAGGTAACAATGGCAGTGAGTTCACACCTGGTGAGTTCATTCCCCTAATTAGACACAGGCACAGATATTCAACATTTACTTTGACATAGTCACCACCCTTCCCCATTCAACCCACTGAGCGTGTAAAGACACATTCACTGTTGCACACTCAGAATTCCTACAAACCTAACACAAGAGACACACTCTCTGCAGACTGTTTCTTGCTTCCTTCTGACTGACCCTCTCCAGGATCCTTTCCTGGGGAAATCCCGTCAAACCCTGCCAACTTCCCCCACCCCCACCCCTTTAGCATGGGAAGAGAAGAGTGGGGTATGGAGGTGATGATCCATTGCCCTCTGTTTTCCTCAGATCACCAAGGCCAAACCAAATCTGTACTCGGAGAGAAGACTGGAAGGGGAGGCAGCACCATAGCACGGCAGGATGTGGTTTTGGCCACAAAATCTCTGGCAGTTTCTCCTCCAAGTCCGTGACATCCCCAGGCCTGGGGTGTGCAAAGGAAGGGGGAGGGGATTCACATTCTTCCGGATTATTGGTATCTGGGTCTATATCTTATCCCTCGACTAGATTCAAAGTGCCATCAGGGTAGGGACATGCCTTATCTCAATTTGGTGTCTGAGATGTCTGAAGGCCTTAAAGAATCTTAGTGCTGTCCTGAGATGCTTCACTCCATGTGTCAAGATGCTTTAGCTCTGTAGCCTTTGATGTCTGTCCCAGGAGTGAAAATCCCAGACTGGACCTGTTCCAGGTGGTCTTTGATAATCCCAAGAAGTAACCACATTCCCTCAGTAGTTTCAGTTGGCTCAGTCCTACACATCCTGTCCTCAATGGGGGGAGAGGTGTTGCTGCTTTCCATGCCAGAGGTGGCTATGTTTCAAGCCTCATAAAGTTTCTGAATCACTCTGGAATGCCTTGGGGGTGAACGATGCTGCAGGCAGACTCCTGGATACTTCCTCTGGTCCTGTGCAAAATCTCCCTTCGTATTGAAATGTCAGTGAATAAAAACACACATGAAACTCTTTCCAAGGGTTAGCTCACTGAGCACCCAACCCCTTGGAGAGCAAAATAAACATTCGCTCTGTAAATTGTTGCTATTCTTTAGAGTTTATCAAGCTTTTGTGGGTTTTTAGAATATGTATTTTTTTTTAGTTCCAAAGTTGTTATATATATATACATATATGTATATATACACACATATATACACACATATACATATATATACACACGTGTGTGTGTATGTGTATGTGTCTCTTAAGACTTAGATGTAGAGGAGTGGCTAGATAGCACAGTGAATAGAGCACTGGCCCTGGAGTCAGGAGGATCTGACACTTAAGCTTCAGACACTTAACACACACACACACACACACACACACACACACACACAAAACCTAGCCGTGTGACCTTGGGCAAGTCACTTAACCCCAACTGCCCTCTCCCTCAAAAAACAAAACAAAACAAAAAAAGACTTAGATGTAGAGATGGAAGGGCCCTTAGAAAACACCTAGTCTGACTTCCTTATTTTACAGAGGATAGACTAAGGCTCCACAAAGTAATATGATTTGCTCACAGTCCTAGAGCTAAGTCAGTAGCAGAGCCAGAGTCCAAATTCAGGTCTTCTGACTCCAAATCTAGCATACTTCTCACACTTCATAGCAAATGGTCCGGGACTGAGGCAAATGTAACTGACTGTACTTATTTTACTGGTCTTAAAGTCAAGAAGACCTGATTTCAGGTCTTCCTTCTGACACATCCTGGATATGTGAACCTGGGTAAATACTTGAGAGAAGGTGTTAGCCTGAATTGACAGAGGGAGCTTCCCCTTTCAGGAATTGCCCTTACCAGTTCACTCCTTTTTCACAAGCTGAGTCCATCTTGTCCAGCTTGCTAACTAGAGGCCTAACAGACAACACAGTTATTTGATAAAATAATGGAATTCAGATTTTAGGGTGGCAGCTCACACTTTCCTCTTCCACCCCCATTTTCTAGAATTGTAAACTGAGAGAAGTGACTCACTCACAATTTGCCCAGGATTTCAGGAGGCTTATAAGCAACCCACATGTAACTTCCTCCTTCCCCCATTCTGAGTCTTACCTTCCTCATCTGTAAAATAAGGGGGTTGGCCTCATTGGCCTCTGAGGTTCTTTCTAGACCTATGATCCTATGATTTGTGACTTTACTTCCAGAAATTTTCAGGGGGATATTTTTGCACATTTGTAAGGAGAGACTCAGATACCTAGCCTAAAGTCTGCTAACTGGATTGATTCCTTAAACAAAGGTGGGTAATAGCCCAATTCAGTCAGGTGCTCCTCCCATTGATTGCAAATCCTCTAGAATGGATCTTCCTGTGGGCAGAATATGGCCCCAGGGTCATTTCCAGATCATACTTATTTCTGAGAACATGCTATTTCTTGAAATTGGTGATGCAATGCAGTAGAGTGTTTCAGGGCTGATCAACTATATTCCAAGCTGTGCCAGGATGTACATTTGACTCAGCTCAATCAATTTCAGCTTCATGGAAAAGCAAGGCTCCTTCAATGCCTCAAAATGCTCCAATGAACACAATAACCTCCCTTCCCACAACCAGGCAATGCCCTTGTCCCTGCTATTAAGACATTCTCGCTAGAGGGGCAAAATGCGTTTTTAAAATATCTAGTTTTAAAAGTTCATTGATTTGTTCTTTACTGTGAGTCCAGGTCTCCAGTCTGCCTGAGGAGCCCCAGCTTACCCTAAAATCTTCTGTGTCACTATACGTAAGATCTATTCCCTTCCTGCAGGAGTGGCAGAGAGGACAGGAATGAATGGCACTGGTCCTAGTCACTTTGGGGTGGCGGATATAGGAGATCATGCGGGTTTGATCTCAAAAGGAGCTTTGGATCATGTAAACCAACCTGTTCACTTTACAGATGAGGAAGCTCTATCCCAGAGAGTGAAGGTGACTAACCTGAGGTCACAGAGGTCATAGACAGAGCAGATGATAGAGTCATTTGGGATTCAAAGGCATGTCCTTTGGCTCAATGTCCTTCAGAGAGGGCAGACCAGGGCACATTCTATGTGGTTAAAACCGAAAGTTTTCAGGAAATGCCTCCTGTCCAAAGATACACCATGTAATGTTGAACAGTCAGAGGACTAGTGGGGAGGAGGGGATACCACCCTGTCTCTGGGATTTGCTCACCTCTACCTTTAAAATGAAGGACTAGGCCAGATCAGTGATTCTCAAAGTGAGACTTGGGGATCTCTAGGAATCCTTGAAACCTTTTCAGTGTTTCTGTAAGGTCAAAATTATCTTCGTAATAATGTTTTTTGTTGTTATTTAGTTGTTTTAAATCATGTCCAACTCTTTGTGACTCCTATTGGGGTTTTCTTGGCAAAGATACTGGAGCGGTTTGCCATTTCCTCCTCTGATTTTACAGAAGAGGAAACTGAGGCAAACTGGGTTAAGTAACTTTCCCAGAGTCTCACAGTATATGAGACTGGATTTGAACTCAGGTCTTCCTGACTCCCAGCCCAGCATTCTATCCACTGCATCCCTTAGTTGACCTTCATAATAATAGTAAGACTTTAATTTTAATATTAAATATTGATAGCTATTACCCATACAAACAAAAGCTCTTTGAACAAGGTCCTCAATAATTGTTAAGAATATAAAGGAGTCCTGAAACCAAAGGGTTTGGGACTAAGTGACCTCTCGGGCTCCTTCAGCTCTAATATGTCATAATTTTTTAGAGTGTATTTTTTTCAATTAAGATTTTTTTTAGTCAATAAAAGTCTGCCTTCTCTTCTTCTCACTCCCTTCTCTAATAAAAAAGAAAGGGGGGGAAGCTGTTAGAAACAAGTATAGGCATGCCAAATAACTTCCTCTATTGTATATAAGGTCTTTTCATGAATCATCATGAGCAATAATTTCCATTTCTGTAACACTTTAGGTAAATTCAAAAGACTTTTGCCTCACAACAATCTTCCATAGTTTCACCACCATCATCATCCTCATCATTAAAGGTAATAAAGCTGAGGCTCAAGAGAGGTAGCCTACCTTGCCCTTGGTCACAAAGGTAATGTCAGAGCAGGGATTTGAACCCAGGATATTGAAGTGCAGTACTTTTCACTAGGCTACAAAATATACACACAGAATTCATGCTTGTCAATTGTGTAAGATGACCCAGTGCTGGGAATGAGAGTGAGTGCAAGGTCTGTGACAACATCCTTGTAGATGAGATATCTGTGCATTGGAAGATGCCTCACTAAATGGATTTAAAGCTGGCAACATGAGAACCAAAGAGAGTCAATTAATGAACCATTGGCATGCCCAAGAACTCTATACTTAACCCTTTCTCGTTCAACGTGTTACTCAATGTGGAAAGCACTAGATTTCAAGTCAGGCAACCAATACTCGAATCTCCTGTTCTTCTATTTAGCAAATTTCCGTTTTGGGGGCAAGTCATCTGCTCTCTGGTCCTCACTTACCTTTTTTTGTCAAATAAAGGGATTGGCCTAAATCAGAAGTTCTTTATGTGGGGGCTCCATGGACTGCCAAAGGGTCTATGGAGAGATTACAAGGGTTCCACAAAATTAGAGAGTAGAAAATTATATCTTAATTTTCACCAAACTCTTATTGAAATTCAGTATTTCCTTTAATTATTTAAATTATTATTCTGAGGAGTCCAAGTTTCACAAGATTGCCAAAGGGGTCTATAAAAAAAAAAATTAAGTGCCTTGGGACTAAATGATCTTGAAGGTCTCTCCTTGCTCTAAAACCTGGGATAAAGAAACTGAAGGCAAACTTCTAAAGTCATTGTCTCAGCTCCAGTGTCCAAAGCTAATCAGAAGCTTCTCTGAAGAGGTCTCTCTTAGCAGTCTGAATCTGTGCATGCTTCTAATATGTTCTCCTGATTTCTTATATTTTTTTTGCCCATTTAGAGAATGACCCTGACAAGATAGCAAAGGTACATGTGGGTGTCTTGCCAAACAGAAGCCTTCTCTGCTGTGTTAACCACCAACAGAGTAGAGGGGGAAAAAGTCTGAAAGTCCAGTGTGATTTATATTGAGATCCTGGGCAATCCATAAAGGTTATGGGCTCAGGATTCTGAGGACCAGGGTTCAGATCCTTCCTCCCATGCTTCTATGACCTTTGGCAAATCATTGAACCTAAGTAGGTCTCAATCTTCTCATCTATAATATGAGGGGATTGGTCTAAATAACCTCTGGCCAGCTCCAGATAATGAATTCTTAAAATATGTCATGGACCTCTTCGGCAGTCTAGTGAAACTTATTCACCCATCCTCTGAATAATGCTATTCTAAAATCAGAGGAAATGATAAATTTCGGCTACATGCTAGTGAAAATAAAGGTATGTATTTTTTTCCCCATTCAAGTTCAGAGACCTCCTGAAATCCATCCGTGGATCTCTTTTTAAAGGTCTGTAGTTGCCATATTAAGAATCTCTTCTTTAAATCTGTGATTCTATAATAGTGGTTCAGGGTAGAAGAATTAAAAAAAAAATGTCTAACGTGATTTGTACTGAATTCCCCTCTCTCGGCCACCCTCCCCTGAGCTAAGAGAGAGCTTACTGAAGAGTAAGTCTGTATGTATCGCCCTTCTTCCCATCCTCTCCCCTGCCACCCCTAATTCAGTAAATGCCTGTGGCTCCCTGTTACGTCCAGGATTGACTATGTGCTCGTGTATACACATATATGTATATACACACACATATGTATATGCGTGTTTGTATGTATATAATATATGTGTATATATAAATGTATGTATGTATGTATCTATATATTTTGCTTTTAAGATCATTCATTAACCTGGCCCCTTTCTCTCTTTCCAGTCTTCTTGAACCTGCCTCCCTTCCATGTACTCTGCAATACAGTGATGCTGGTCTCTCTGTTGTTCCTTGCACTCCACTCCCCAAATTCATGCCATTCCCCATGCCTGGAATTCTCCCCTTTATCTCTGTTTCCTGGCTTCCCTGACTTTCTCCTAGTCTCAGTTAAAATTCCACCTTGTGTAAGAAGCCTTTCCCAGTTCCCCTTAATGCCACTGCCTGCTCTAAGTCATTATCTGCCATTTATCCTGCATGGATCTTGTCTGTACATAATTGTTTACCTATTGTAGCCTTGCTTTGTATCCCTCGAACTTCGTATTCTTCATTTCTTCCCTACTCCCCCTTCAAATGTGTCGTACATGCCCTGTATGTAGTAGGAGCTTAACACATGCTTCCTTACTTGCTTAAGAGGAGAACAGCAGGGATGGGCAGGACTGATAGGCATAGAGTCGTGTGTTGGAGGTATCTTGAGGCTAAAAAGGCAGAGACTGGGTCATAGAATTTAGAGTTTTAATGGACCTTAGAAGTCATCTAGTCCAGTTCTCTTATTTTACAGATGAGGAAACAGAGGTAAAGTGGCCAGTTACAGGTCAAGTGAGTGATAAGTAACAGATCTGGGAGTCTTCGATTATAAACCTAATGCCCTCTACTCTATATTGAAGTCTTTGTCTGTGACATCACCCCTTTTCCTGAGCATTTGAGTTGCTCTTCTGACTCTGTCTATCCTAATAGATTGTTTTGATAGCCATGGAGGGGCTGAAGCAGGCACTGTGGAGTGCTTAGAGCTTGATCAGAAATCAGAGATTCCAGGTCTTTGATGAGACTTGGTGTGACTCTTCCTCACTTAAATCCATTTCAGGAATGAGTCAAATTCATCACCCCATGATGTGATGGGTCCTCTTGGAAAACAAAGGACAAACAATAAATGGTCTCTTAAGCACCTGAAAAAGTTAGTGGGTCTGGGTTTAAAGCCCAAGAGGGAACTTGAGAAGTCTGATGTCTTTGGACCTTCATTTCCTCATCTGTAAAATGAAGGAGTGAGGTTCAAAGACCTCTAAAGTCCCTCCTACTTAGAAATTCAATAATTCAATGACATAAAACCATTTTGAATCACTTCCAGTTTCCTTTCACGAAAATGGGCAGAATCATTCACGTGGAAGTCCTGGTCACACCAACATTCTGATGGTGGGTGGGTCTATTGCTGACTCTACAGGGAATTCATCTTCTCACCTAGCTGCGTAACACAGGACTAGGCGGGCAGAGATGGTCCACAAAGAGGGTTTGGGCTCACCAGTGTGTTTCCCTAGACTTGTAGGTAACTTCAAAGGCCTTTACCACCAGACAGACACTGGCTTGGCAAGGACTGACTGATTTGGGAAGGATCAACTCAGTCAACAGATGAAAGGAGGTCCTGGCTGCAACCTGCCCAAAATTCTCCTCCTCCTTCTCACCCTTCAGTTACCCTGCTCCTCTGTTTCCAAAGAGGATTGATTTCTTCATTTCTTCCCTACTCCCCCTTCAAATGTGTCAACTTTCCTTCTTGGTGGTTGCAGGGCAGCGACAAGTTCCTACAGACTCCCTGGAAACTTCTGCCCCAACCACAAAAACAGAGCCTTAGGTGTCTTTCTGCCATAGCCCAAGGTTTGGGTCACTCTGGACCACTGTGGTCACAAATGGCATCAGAAAAGCCCTCATTTGGTTTGCCTCCTCTTGCCAGCTTCTGACAGGGCCTGACTTGTCTCAGGGAGCTGCCGAATGGGTAAAGAATATTGGAAAGAGATTTTTTTCATGTCAAAACTACCCAAAAAGCTATCCCTGGAATAAAACAAGCATTTAAAAGGCAGCATTTCTTTCCCCCTTTCTGCATTTTCTTAAGGGTCAATTCAGAGACTCCTGCCTGGATCACAATGTTCTGCTAATCCTCACCCCATAATTATTCTCTTCCCCTAGTAATCCTGGTAGTATATAGAGTAGGGAAAGACCACTGAACCAGAAGGAAGTCAGGAGTTTCAAGTTCTAGGCCCAGCTCCTTAGGTAAGTAGCACCTCTTCTCTGGTTCTCAGTTTCTCACCCATAGTTATGTGAGATAATCTCTGAAGTCCCTTCCAAAGGCAACTTGGCATATTAGAGAGGATTTGGAGTCAGAGGATCTGAATTCTAATTCTGTCTCTACCACTTGACACTTATGTGAGTTAAGCAAAAAGACTTCACTCCATGGGGCTCAGTTTTTCCATCTATGACATGACTTGTTGGGAGCACTTGTCCTCTCTGATTTTTCTGTAATTTTGTTCCATTTCTGAAAACTAATGGAGAAGTTTTCTTCTAGGGTCTAAGAAGCTCTTTTAATTTCTTTCCATGTTGTACATTTTAAAGTCCCTCCTAGTTCTAACTTTCTGTGCTCCAACCTCCCTGTCAGCCTCTCCTTTCTATTTTCTGTGTCCTAACATCCCTTCCAGGGCTCATGCTTCATGTTTTATATTCTAAGGTTGTTTCCGTTTCACTCTGGTGTTCTATGTTCTAGGTTTTCTATTGTTTTATGTTTTTGTTGTTGTTGAGTCATATCTGACTCTTTGTGACCCCCTTTGGATATTCATGGAAAACATGCTGGAGTAGTTTGCCATTTCCTTCTCTGACTCATTTTATAGATACAGAAACTGAGGCAAATAGAGTTAATGACTTGCCTGGGGTCACACAGCTGATAAGTGTCTGAGGCCATATCTGAACTCAGGAAATTTGAACTATTCAACCTTGGTGCCCTGTTGTTTTATGTAGCAGACAATTAAGTTGTATCCTTCCAGTGTGGAAGAAACTCTTCAGGGTTGCCGAATCTGTTCTTTGGGCTGCCATACGCTCCCTAGTATAGCAGCGAAGAATATTGGGCAGACAACCAAAGCAATACTGGGCTCTTCTTGACACATCAGAGCTTAAGAACACGTCTTTGTATCTCCTTTATTAATTTTGTTTCTGGTTATGTCTCTACAGCAACAAACAAGCCCTTATATTTATATAGTAGTGCTTTTATTATATCTGGCAAAGTGCTTTCCACACTGTGATAATCTTGGGAAGCAGAATATATTAAAAGTTCTTATAAGAAAGAGGGTTCAAGATATAAAAGAATTAATTTCTAATAGCAGACTTTTAAGCAGGAGAGGGTGGGGCCTCTCCTATGCACTATGTCTATTACCATTGGGCTATCCTCCTCTGATCTTTTCTATAATGTTCCCAGAGACTCATCATCCCGCATCTTTCCTGGACTTAACCAAACCTTATCTGTACCCCAGCCCCTCCATCCTCTCTCTGAGTTGAAGAGCTCCTCCCAGGGTCTCCTTCTAGCCATCTCCTCATTTCTCACCTAGTCGCAGTCCTCTGAACCTTCCTTCCTTCCTTCCTTCCTTCCTTCCTTCCTTCCTTCCTTCCTTCCTTCCTTCCTTCCTTCCTTCCTTCCTTCCT
>NW_027185771.1:35468888-35475960 GCF_028583685.1 Petaurus breviceps papuanus
CCTTCCTTCCTTCCTTCCTTCCTTCCTTCCTTCCTTCCTTCCTTCCTCCCTCCCTCCCTCCCTCCCAGGCAATCAGGATTCAGTGACTTGCCCAGGTTCAAACAAATTGTAAGTATCTGAGGCCAAATTTGAACTCAGGTCCTCCTGACCTCCGAGCCAATGCTCTATCCACTGTCTCATCTAGCTTCCCCTACCTCTGGACTTTTCAATCATGCCTTCCAGACCTGGGACATTTCCTCCACCCCATTTTATCTTCCTTTGGTGTGTTATTTCTCCCATTAAGTAATTAGCTCTGTAAAGGTAGACTCTTTCTTTTTCTTTGAATATTCCTGAGGTTCCTCTGGAATCTCAGCTTTGGTACCAGAGGGCTTTCCTTCCTTATTGTCAGGCCTTCTTAGTTACTCCTTGAACCTGCCCATAGATACATGAAGAATATAGGAAGGAATAAATTATTTTGCCCTCTCTAATTCAGGAAGGGCCCAGAGACAACTCTGGGTTTTTTAAAGTTCTATCAGGAAACACAAGTTATGGAAGTTTCTACCAACTTGAATATGCTTTTAGCAACTTGCCCACAGTCACCCAGCCTTAAGTATCTGAGGCTGGATTTGAACTCTGGTCCTTCCAAGTCCAAGGCTGGTGGTCTATCCACTGTGCCACCTAGCTACCTCAATTCCATTTAAGAATAGAGGAAACTGAGGCAGATAATGGTGAAGGGACTTCCCCAGGATCTCAAAGCTAGTAAGTGCCTAAGGCCAGGTTCAAATTCAGGTCTTTCTGACTCTACCTTCAATACTCTATCCACTGAAGCTATGAGAACATAAGCATGATCCAAAGAAAAGTCTTGACTTCAGATAAGGTAAAGATCACTCATTAGGTTACATGAAGGAGGTGGCATCTAAAGTAGAGTTTCAGAAATGGCCAAGATGTGAACAAGCAGAGATTATGGAGAAGGGGAGACTAGATCCAGAGAATCTTGTGGACAAGATTCTGAAAGTAGGAAAGCAAACAACCTGTATCAGAGACAGTGAACCATCCTGTTTGGCTGGCGTGTAGGGGGTATGATGGGAAAGAGCTGAGACAGAGTGAGATAGGTAGAATGGTTCTGCCTCAGAATGACTCTGAAAGTCTGGGCCTATCATAGGCTAGGTTCCAACCATGGTTACTGCCTCATTACCAAACATCTTCAGTTCTTCTCAGGAACCCAAGGAAAGACCTTGTTTTCCGAAGATGGTGCCACTTGTAAATAACCTGAGGGAGAAGGTCTAAAACCCTCCCTTTCTGAGTGACTGGGCCTATAATTTCATCAATATAAGGGACTCCTAGGTGAAGATGCTCCCTATATGGACACAGGTCAGCACGTTTTAATACAACTTGTAGTGCTGAACTTACAATTTTGTTCTTAGTCAATGTGGAAATTTGATCAGCTTGAATATACATATATGATGTAACAGTTTTGTTTTACTTTCTTCTTCCAATAAAGGAGAAAAATGGGAGTGAGAAAGAAAGCAAATACTTGTTAATTTAAAAATAAAGTGAAATTAAATAATTGCACTCTGAGGGAGTTTCCTAGAACACTAAAAGTTTCAGTGACTTGACTAGGGTCACACAGACAGAATTGGGAGAGGCAAAACCTTGACTCTAAGTCTCCCTTGCCCTGAGGGTCACTCCCTCTTTACTACCCATGCTTCCCTCTGCCTTTGGAGAAGGTTGTCTGGAGAGGGAGAAGGGCAGCGGCACTCCTTCCTAATGAGCACCAGCATTCTCTCATATCCTTGCCTAGCAAAGTCAGACACACAGCCAGCATGACCCAACGCCCAGCCAGGGCACAGAACTCCAGAGTTGTGCAATGGCCCCAAGAAGGAGAAATTGTCGGGGAGGATTTGGGGGAGCTAATTGGATCCATTTAACTTTGCAGAACTTGGCTATTGTTGAAACAGATCTTGCCCCTGATAATTATGCTACTCAAGTTGGTGACTCAAAAAGGCACCTCAGCAGGCTAATTACTTGGCTTGGTTGCCTGTTGACTTCAAGGAGGTTTCCATCCAAGAGGTTCTGAGTGCTAATTGTGCCATTCCCCCTGGCCCATGCCAATTAGCTGTGTGGACTGTTCTTAATCTGACTTTCTTAATTTAAGTTTCTTCATCAGTCAAGTGGGTTGAGGCAGCTTTATTGACTCAGGTGTGGGTTCCTGGTTATTAAATGCTAATTAGTACATGATGAACACAGACAAAATTAGGGGACCAAAGCTCAAGGCTGAACCCCTAGAAGCAACCAGTACTGCTCCTTCAAGATAAACCAGTTCTCCAAGTCAGAATGTAATAAGTGGAAGCCTACCTTATTATCCCATGAAGATCTTCCTTGGTAGAGCACATGTGCATGGGAAGATGCTTGGTTTGACTGACAAAACAGATTATATGATATCCTGTCCTTTTGCACTGGCAAGAATCTCATTTTTATTTTTTTTTTTGATGTGGAAGTTGAGGCACAGAGGTTAAGTGACTTGCCCAGGGTCACAAAACTAATAAGTATCTAAGGCAGGATTTTGACTTAGGCCTTTCTGGCTCCAAATCTGACATTCTATCCATTAAACTAACCAGCTCAGGGATTCTTAGCCTGTAGTTAAACTTGTTTTATTTTTGTTTGTTTGACTTTAATCTTTTCATTGGTGGTGAAGTGGATAGAGCTCTGGGCCTAGAATCAGGAAGATATCTTCATGAGTTCAAATCTGGCCTCAGATATTTACTAGCTGTGGGACCCTGGGCAAGTCACTTAACCCTATTTGCTTCAGTTTCTCATCTGTAAAATGAACTGAAGAAGAAAATGGCAAACCATTCCAGTATCTTTGCCAAGAAAACCCCAAATAAGGTCATGAAGAATCAGACATGACTAAAACAACACAACAAAAATCTTTCTATAACTGTATTTCCATAGAATTGCTTTCTTTTGTAATTCTGTATCCTTAATTTTATGCATTTAAAAACAATACTCCAATAAAACATCTATATACTTCACCATATTGTTGCCAAGGGGGTCCATGATGCAAAAGCAAAAACCAAAAGAAAAGAGAAAATCAAAACCCACCAGACGTAGATATTTCCAGAGACATAATTGCCCTTTAACTTCACCAGTATGGTGTGAAGATTGCATTTGGCCAGAGTTTTGTTGCCTTTCCACGTCGTCTTTATTTCCATTATTGCAGTCACTGTATGCATTGTTCTTTTGTCTCCGCTCTTTTCACTGTCACTTAATAAGGCCATTCATGTTTTCTCTGAATTCTTCATATTTGTCATTCTTTATAACCAGAAATATTCCATTGCATTCATATAGCATGGTTTGTTCATCCACTCCCCAAATACTGTCCATATTCTGTTCTCATCTTTTTATCTTAAAAATAAGACTGCCACAGATATTTAGGAATATTTCTGTAGATATGAATTTTTCTCTCTCTTTTGGTAAATTCTGGGCATAATCTTATTACTGGAATATCTGGATCAAAGCATATAGATACTTTAACTACGTTTCCACCATAATATAAAAGATCCAGAAGAAATACAAGGAAAACAATAAAAATTGATTATAAGGCATTTGTTAAGGATATGTATATGAAAATGTTTTAAGTAAATTCTTAAAATTGTCATCATTACTAAAGTAGTTGGAAAGAAAGGTTGGGTTTGAGTTGTGCATGATAGGTGATTCTAAAAAACAAAACTGGGTAGGAAAATATATAAAGGATAAATATATTATAAAAATGGGGCATGAAAGGAAGAACTAAGACAGAGGAAGAAGGTGGGAGTGGAAAGCTGGTAAAGTTGGAACATAATTCTCATCTGGTTTGAAGAAGAAACAACATGTGTATCTGGAAGACTGTAGAAGTCTTCTAACCACAATTCCAAATTGTTTTCTAGAAAAGCAGAATCCATTCCCAGATTCACCAGCCGTGACTCTGTTTCCAAACCCCTCCAACATTGTTGTCCCATTTTTGCTTTCTTGATGGATTGCAAGCATTGGTATGATGATTATTTGCGTTCCTCTGGTAATTCATGATTGTGAAACTTTTTTTTTACAGGTAGTTATTGCTTGTTTTGGTTTCTTATTTGGGAAACTGTTCATTCATATCTTTGACCACTGCTCTATTAGAATAATTTTATTAAAAAAAATCCTTGACCATGGCTAGTGTCCATTAAATTATGGTTGCCTGCCGAAGAGTTCCATGATGATGGTGGAGGCCAGGTTGCTAATTCTTTTGGTAGAGCTATCTTTCCACCTGCCAGACATTTTGCACTGTGGGCAGAGACTATTTAGAATGGAAGTGGACATTGGCCTGGTGACTTTGTTTGGCTGTTAAGCTTCACTCACATAAAACGGTTCTATACTTTTGTTTTTCACAGTCAAAGTCCATGGGTCTGCTTTCCACTTTACACAGCCTAGTCAAGCGCAAACATGACTTTTCAGACATAGGAGAGACAGTAACTAATGACCCCAAGATGGACGATGAACTTTCCCTAATACTGGCCCAGCCCCAGGAATTAGTTACTACACCTCCCAGGGAATGATTGGACTACTTTGGCACCAATACCCTTTTGGATTACCCACCTTTAACCCCCTGGTTTTTGAAATCTCAGATAATTATATATCCCTAATGAGGATCCCCATTGCTATTGTCCTGGAGATGAAACTGTTGGCAGTTCCTTGTTAATTCTGAGGCAAAGAGCTGTGACTTTCACAGAGAAGAGACAGAATGATATATTAGAAACCATGATGGATTTGGAGCCAGGGGACCAGGATGCAGATTCCACTTTTGGCACATACTGTCTGAGTCAGCTTGGGCAATTCACTTGTCCTTCCTGGGACTCAGTTTTGCCATCTGTAAAATGAAGGGGTTGTTGTAGTTTGCCTCCAAGATTCCTTCTGGGGCAGCTAGATGGCTCAGTGGATAGAGTGCTGAGCCTGGAATCAGGAAGATGAGTCTTCCTGAGTTCAAATCTGACCTCAGAAACTTACTAGCTGTGTGACCCTGGGCAAGTCACTTAACCCTGTTTGCCTCAGTTTTCTCATCTGTAAAATGAGCTGGAGAAGGAAAGGGCAAACCAGTATCTCTGCCAAGAAAACCACAAATAGTGTAACAGACACAACTGAAACAATTGAAGAACCGCAACAACATCCTTTCCAGCCCTGAAGAAATCTTGAGTCCTATGAACTATGAAGCATTAAGAGAAATTGAGCTTTTCTCCTTGTGAAAGCTCAAGCCCCAGAGTTAGTCATTACATGTGACTGAAACTGCTTTAGGATTAATAGAGATTTCACACATGAAAATTGACTGTAGTACTTCTTGCAGTCATCTATGTTAGTGTGACCACAGGAAGGGAGGCAGAGAGCAGCTCATCTTTGCCTAAGGCAGTGGTTCTTGACCATTTTTGTATTATGGACCCCTTTGGTAGTCTAGAGAAGCCCATGGCTCCCTTTTCAGAATAATGTTGGTCAATATAAACAATTAAATACACAGAATTACAAAGACAACCAATTATGTCGAAACACTGTTAGCATTTTTTAAATGAGTTCTTGGACCCCAGTTTAAGAACTCCTGGGAATGAAGAGTTCTGAAATAGCTTGTCGATTCCAGAAAGTGCTCACAGACTTGTTTGGAATCATAGGAAGCCAAAGTAAGAAAGGATCTCAGAAGCTATGCTGTCCTGCCCATATTTGAACAAGGATCCTCTCTAGAGTTTTTTCAGCTAATCATTATCTAATTTATGTTTGAAGACCACAAGCAGAAGGGAGCCAGATCACTCACCTTCCATGGACAGTCCATTCCCTTTTGGACAGCTCTGATTCCCTTTGAAACACTCTGAAAGAATGTTTCCTTAGAGTGAGCCTAAATCTGCCGTTTTGTAATTCCTTCCACCTTCCACCTGACCCCACTGCCATTGTTCCTGGTCCTCTCCTCTGGGCCCACATAAGAACAACCTGAATTCCTCTAGATTACAAATACTTAAAGATAAGCAATGGTGTGTCTTCCCCCCTCTCCCCAATTCTTCATGCGTCCTCCAATGAAATCTTCCTATGGTGTGTACTATCTAGTCTTTTCAAAATTCTGATAAGGCTTTTCTGGAGGGTCCCCACCCTGTCCTTCCTGAGATGCACCCAGATTGGGTGAGCAAAGTCTTGGTTTCACCAATATTGTCTTGAGTCACTCTATAACCTGTGCTCCAGACACTACTACTGAGGTAATGCATATAAAGCACAGAAGACAGTATAATGATTTTTTTTAATTTATGAATTTCAGTGAATACAGCAGAGGTTTTGAATTAGTAAGGCAAAAGACTTAGACATAACAGTGCAGAAGTGGAGGTTAGATGTATCCTTCAATCCAGTAGAAAATTGTCATAATTTTTTGGTAAGATTCCTTCCAATTCATTTCAAATCAATGCATTAAGAATCTACTCTGTGTAATCCCTTGTTCTAGGAGGTTGAAATACAAAGAGGGTAAAGATGCAAGCGTTGTTCTCCAGCATCTTAAGATCTAATAGTGGGGGAAAGAGTTGGGGTTGGGAGAGACAAATACAGCAACAATTGTGATACAAGGAAGAGTGATATAGGAGTAAAGCAGAGATTCAGATAAAGTGCAATGGATGATTTGTAAAGAGAGGGATTGCTTCTGGTTGGGAGGGGGGAGGGGGGCAAGGAAGGCTTCAGTAGCTCACAGCCAGATGGATTATGGCTCTTTGTAGACCCCCTATTGGGCCCATTGGAAGTAGGTCATGTTCTTTGTCTTTATTTATATTCCAGTGCTGAACACATTCCTTGACACACAGTAGGCACTTCACAAAAGCTAGTTGACTGACCGACCCTATTTTAAAAATACCTGGGAATTGTTGCCTGCCTAATGACAACAACTCCATTGTCTAGAGTACCTGAGAGGCAGTGTGGTCTAGGGAATAGAATACCAGACAACATCAGAATAGAGCTGAATTCAAATACTGCCTCTGACACTTACTAGCTGTGTAACTCTGGGTTTAACTCCTTCCTCCTTCCTTCCTTCCTTCCTTCCTTCCTTCCTTCCTTCCTTCCTTCC
>NW_027185771.1:35475970-35499190 GCF_028583685.1 Petaurus breviceps papuanus
TCCTTCCTTCCTTCCTTCCTTCCTTCCTTCCTTCCTTCCTTCCTTCCTTCGAATCTCTAATGAATAATACAACATAAAACCCAGTGGAACCTATCTGAATCCCAGTTTCTTTATCTGCAAAGTAAGGGGATTGTACTGGATGACCTTCAAGATCCCTTGTAGCTCTAAATTTAAGAATCTGTGGGGTTTGCAAAAAGCCTTCCTCACAATAACAGAGATAGATGAGAAAATGGAGGCCCAGGATGGTAACTGTTCCTTGGTCTCACCACTTTTAAGAGTCAGGATGAGTCAGGATTTGAATCAAGATCCTTACTCATAGCCTGAATTTCTTTTTATTGACTTCTTACCTCATGCCTAAGTAGCTTCAAGATATAACTTCCATTGAGGCTGGTCAAAATTCTGTGCTTCAAGCCTCTTTAACTTGCGAGATATCTATGCTTTCTAGAATTCAATTCAACTGAAGAAATATTACAGACTTTAAACAGTAAATGCTGCCTGTCCCCTTCTCTCTCCCCTTCCCCCCTCCTCACCTCCTTGGGGTCTGAGTCTGTTCACAGGAAAGTTTTCCAATGGTGGAGAATGAAAGCTTTGGCATTCTACTGTAGGGTCTAAGGAGGGAGGGCTCTGCTATACATTTTCCCAGATCTGTGTGGGTAGCTACAAAGGAGCTTTTGAGGATAAACAAATAAAGAATTGAGAAAATAAGGAAGGAGCTGGCATCTTAAGAATGTGAATATTTAGAGAATGCCTGGGAGGAAACATAGAGGAAGCTGTTCCCTTCTCTGTTAGATGGCCTACAAAAAGAACAGGGAGAACAACTGTTGCTCTGGGGGGGAAAAAGGTTCCTTCAGACCCCACTCTTTCCCACAGGCAGAAGTTAATACCGTGAAAGGATATGATTTTGTTTGGGGGCCATTGCGGAGGCTGATATCACAACCTTTTCATAGCTTGACCAAAATAATTTTATTAATTGTTTGTTTTGGGCTATTTATTTATTTATTTATTTGGTTGTTTCTGGCTCTAAAGAGGCCACTTTAATTCAAGAAGACAAACAAGGTCTTGAAATGATGGTGAGTTTCAGAAGTTCCTAGATTCCTAACCAGAGGACCAGGGTTTTTAAAGAAAAAATGGAACATAGGAAACTGTACAAGAAAACCATTTCACTTAATAGGAGTAGGAATCATAGGATAATGGGCTTGGAAAACCTCCTTTATTATACAGAGAGGGAAACTGAGGTTCAGAGTCAGTCAGTCTCTCATAACGCATTTTATTAAATGCATACTACATGGGAGGTGCTGTGCTAAGCCCTGGAGATACAAATCAAGTCAGGTTTTTAATGGGGGAGATAACACACAAACAAATAAGTACATGTAAGATATAGGCAGAGTGAATCAGAGGGAATCTCAAAGGGAAGGGATGCATAGGAGGCAGGAGTGGGGAACAGTACCTTAGGACTTAGAAGGGGTTCTTGCAGAAGGTAAGATTTGAACAGTCTTGAAATAACCAGTGAAGCCAGGAGGTGGTGGAGAGGAGGGGGAGAATTCCAGATATGGGGGACAGTCAGGACAAAACCACAGAGTTGGAAGATGGAGTGTTATATGTGATAAATGGCAAGAAGTCCAGTGTCATAGGATCATTGAGTATGTGAGGGGAGTTAGGAGAATGAGAATATAGGAAAAGGTTCATTTGTGAAGGACTTTTCAAAACCAAATAGAGAATTTTATAGTTGACCCTGCAGGGAATAAAGAGACACTGGGATTTATTGAGTAGGATAGTGAAATGGTAAGATCTTTGCTTTGGAAAGGTCATTTCCATGGCTGAGTGGAAGGTGGCACAGAGGAGGGAGAGATGCAAGGTTTAGAGACCAATAAACAGGCTATTGAAATGATGCAGACATGAGGGTTCATACCAGCTAGGGTAGGGATGGTGCATCGATATTAGTATTTGATCCCAAGTCCTTTGATTCCAAATTCAGTATGGGGGCAACTATATGATGGGCAAGTCATTTAACTGGTCAGTCAACAAGCATCGGTTAAGTACTTGCCACCTACCCATACTTGCTAAGGGCTGGGACCTCAGTTTTCTCACCTGTAAAATGGAAATAATAAAGTTTGTAGTCTATATCACAAAGTAGTGAGATATAGTAGTGAGACTCCAGGAAGATAATGAATGTCATGAACTTTGAAAACCTAAAGAGCTGTATAAATGTTGATTGTTATAATTGTTTTTGTTTTAGTTGTTTTATTCTTTATTTTTCCCCCCAAAGGAGTTTGTCCTAGGAAGAGTCTGGAAAAAAGTCCCTAACCTGTTATTATTCTTTTATATTTAATGTTTCATGCATGAACCATGGTGCATATAATCTCATCTTCTGAAGGTTCCCTGAAAGAATTTTGGGGACAACTCCAGGTGTTATTATCCTTCATTCTCAAAGAGGACCAAAACAGCTTCATTATGTTGGGGTCAAGCTGCTGCTCAGAGAAATACAAGCTCAAAAGTTTCTGCTGTGGGTTGGGCACAAATAATCCAAATGACCATTTGGAGTGGAGATGTCTCTAAATGTGCACATCTAATGTTTCTTTCAGAAAAAAAGAAATGAAAAAAAGAGGCAACTCCAGTAGCATAGAGGAAGCTGAGGACAGTGTGTGCTTGATCTTGTTTCCACGTGATTATTTTTGAAATATTTTATTCCATAGTATTTGGAGGTTATGAGTATTCAGTATGATGACATCTATTTAAAAATGTTGTTCTTAAATATTTATGGATCAACGTTACATTCAGTTGAACAATCAAAAATTTTGTCTCTGCCAACACTTCAATTTGAGCATAGTTTATGTTGAATTCTTAAGAATATTTTGAGGGCAGCTAGGTGGCGCAGTGAATAGAGTACCAGCCCTGGAGTCAGGAGGACCTGAGTTCAAATCTGACCTCAGACACTTAACACAAAAACTAGCCACGTGACCTTGGGCAAGTCACTTAACCCCAATTGCCCTCCAAAAAGCAAAAAAAAAAAAAAGAATATTATGAGGTCCATCTTTGCATTTGTTGTTCGCTAGTTACAAAGGATAGCAAGGTTCATGGTATGTGATTATGGCCTCCTAACAATGACTTTCTAGGTATTCAGCAGGTGACAATTTTTTTAGCTTGCACAATAGGTACCACCATTTTGTTGATCAGCAAATCTGGATTCCTTAAAGGTATTCTTCCTGTAATTTCTGGTGGTTATAAATTCCTGTCGTAAACTTCTCCACTTCCATTAAGAAATCCACATGATTCAACATCTGTTAGATACGTTTTATGAAAAACTTTGAGTTCATGTGAATGTCACCCATGGAGGGTCTTTTAATTCCATTTTCGTGCCTTAGTGCTTTTAGAGGCTCTGTATGGATACAAACCTTTATAGGATAGACATAATGAATTCAGAAGCAGTCTGGTATAGGGAATTGGGCCCTCAACTTTGAGTTAATAAGATCTGAATTCAAAGCCTGATTCAGATGTCTTCAGCTATATGAGTCTTGGCCAGTCACTTAACTGCTCTGTGTCTCAGTTTATTCACCTATAAAATGGGAGACCTCTAAGATCCCCTTTGGTTTTAAATTGATGATCTTGTGATCAGTGGGATTAACCTACTTTGGGGCTTTGCTATTGTTTACCTTGTTTGCTCTTAAAGGACTTTTTTTTGGTTAAGTTTTGAACCTGTTTGTCACATACTCTAAGCAGATCCATCAATTTTCTCCCTAATACCACTGTGACTTTTTTGATGTCATTTTTGTCTTTGTCTAGCACATTGCATGGCACAGAAGAGGTGCTTTAAAATGTTCCTTGATGATGGTGAAAAGATAAGCCCATTACCAGGAAAACAGCTGGACAGCAGAGAGGAGGCAGTTCAGTCTGATGTTTTGTTTCTGATCTTCCACGGATTTCGAATTAATAGTATTTCAGAAAAGAAGAAAAGAATTCCAAACCATAAGAGTTACTTATATATCCGGATAATAACCATGCCATCTTTTGGTAAGCTAGATATGCAGATATTTTGATTAATTGGCCAAGAAATGATTATTGGGCCTCTATTCTGCACATAACCCTGTCCTAAGCATTATGCCTCCCTTCATGCTCTTTGAGGGAAAATAGGACATATGTGCTCACGGGACAAGCAAATTAACAATGCCTAGTCATCTTTGGAAAGTACTCTAGGATCCCCATGGAGTGTGAAACCACTGGGGATGGGGAGGGTTAGAGAAGGCTTTCTGGAAGATGTGAATCTTGAAGACAAAGTGGGATCTAACCAGTGGAAGGGCAGGAGATACCAGACTGTGGAAGAACAAAGAGTCTGAGACAGGAATTCCCAAGGCTTGCCTGGGAGGAGGGGTGGGAATAGGGGGACCTTGAGTAGAGAGTGCCTCATTACCTTGGATTTCATAGTCTGTTGACCTCTGTTGACTTTTGGTAATTCAATTGTATGTACATGCATGCTTGGCTGTGTTGGGTATACTGTACCCATAGATTTTTCTACTTTAATGAATCTATGTGCTTAATCATGTGGGTACTCTGAGCATCTACACTTGAGTGGTTTACTTGAAAGAGTGCTGACCTTGGAGTCAGGAAAAGCCTAGGTTCAAATCTTGTCTTCGACACTTATGAGCTGGGTACCTACAGGCAAGTCACTTAACTTCCTTATCCTATTTCTTTGTCTGCGAAATGAGACACCTGCAGTGAGTGTCTACTCAAGAAAGTTGTGAGAATTAATTGAAATAATGAATGTAATTTAATATAATACAGCATAAATATAATACAAAGGGGGTACTTTCTACTCAAGGACTGTGAAAACCTTAAGATGCTATACAAATACCGGGCAAACATTAAGCTGTCTCAGGCCTCAGTTTCCTTATATATAAAGTGGTAGCATCACCCATGTCATGGAACATTGTGAAAAAAATGCTTTGTAAGAGTTTGAACCTTTAAGAAATGTAAACTGATCTTATTGTCATCTCTTGCAATTCTTGTTACCGACTTTCTGTAAAGACTTCATAGGGAATCCACCCAGTGGGCTGGGCACTTTGCGCTGGTTTTTTTGTATTTCATAGATGTCAGTGAAAATAATACCATCATCCTTCTCTATTGCTACATGCCAGTCATAATAAGATAAGAACCTCTTCATTTTAGATTCATTTACAGCCTTGATGATTTCTTCTGTGCTGATTTTTGTATGCAGGTCATTAGCAGACCTATATCTTTTCTATTACACTTTTCATTACTCGCAATTGTGATTTTTCTAATTTGATTTTTCATACTGAACCATGGGATAGACACCTCATTCTAAGTAAAATACATGCTCCACATATATATGTCCACCTGAGATCATGATCATATACCCTGGGTAGGAGTTACTGATTCATAGTGACCTCCAGACCTTTATACAGGAGGCTGACCACCTGTGAATCTGTGAGCAGGGAAAAGTTTGCCCTCAATGCTATCCCTAGCTCAAGTTTCAAGGTTTGCTCTAATCAGGTACCTTGTGCTTCCACCAACTCTCTGCCTAAGACATTCTGCTAGGACAGCCTACCCAGACCTGTATTTAGACCAGCGATTCTTAACATGGGTTTCATGGATCCCCAGGGATCCATGGCTAGATTTCATGGGGTCCAAGGGATGGGGGAAAAATGGCAACTTTATTTTCAATCACTTTAAACTGATATTTAGGATTTTCTTTAGTTATTTACAAACATTAAACGTAGAAGGGGCCCATAGACTTCACCACAGCCCCAGAGGGGTCTGTGACAAAAACAAAAGCAACAAAAAAAGAAGTTTAAGAATCCCAGTGCCAGACCTTAATGTCATATCCTGAGATGCCTATTTCCCAGCAGACAAGTCACCTCCCTCCTATGGTCACCTAATTCATTCTAGTAATGTCAATTGACAGCATGTAATCCTATCCTATCTGCTTATATGGTCATACAACACTGAGGATGATTTGTTAATAACAGACTAACTACACACATCCAATTAACAGAATAACCACACACATTCAAAGGCATGTTGTCCCCTTTAAAATAGTCCCCAAGGAAACTAGACTCTTATTCCAGTCAGGCCACTTTTTGATTCAGTTCAGTTTAATCCAATTTAATTTTTTTTCCTTTTCATTTAATATTTTATTTCCCCCAATTACATGTAAAACAAATTTTAGCATTCTTTTTTAAAATTTTGAGCTATAAATTCTTTTCCTCCCCCCTTTGTTTCCCCCTGTTGAGAAGATAAACAATCTGACATAGGTTATATGTGTGTAGTCATGCAAACCACATTTCCATATTAGTAATGTGAAAGAAAACACGGACAAATAAAAAGAAAAATAAAGAAAACCTATGCTTTGATCTGCGTTCAGCCTCCATTGATTCTTTCTCTGGAGATGGATAGCTTTTTCATCATAAGTCCTCCCATAGAGCAATTATTGCTGAGAATAGTCAGGTCATTCACAATTGATCATTGTAAAATATTGCTGTTACTGTGTACAATGTTCCTCTGTTTCTGCTCATTCCACCTTGCATCATCAGTTCATCTAAGTCTTTGCAGGTTTTTCCTGCTCATCATTTCTTATGCTATGACAGTACTCCATCACAATCGTATACCACAACTTTCTCAGTCATTCCCCAATTGATGGGCATCCTCTCAATTTCCAATTCATTCCAGCAAACATTTAGTCATCTCCCAAGCATTGTACTAGTTCTGGAAATTTAAAAACAAAAATAAAAAGTCTTTATTTTCAAGGAGCTTCTATTATCCCAGAATTCTCAGAATGTCAGGAATCTTCTCTTTCAGTGGAGGGGCATATTCTTTGGAATCTCTTTAATGGTGGCAAATCTTTGCATGCAGAAGACTGGTTTTATTCATCTATTCAGCCCCAACTCATTGAGAGCCATGTTTGGGAAGGAGAAGTGAGATCAGACTGGCGAATTCTATGTTTGTTCAAAAAAACTGAAATATGACTATAAATAAAGCAACTAAACTGGGTTTCTTCTAAGGGTCTTAAGTGTCTGATGAATTTATACCTTATTCAGCAGGCAATGGGGAGCCCCTGAAGGATTGTAAGTAGAGGAGGTACTATTACACGGGTAAATTATAATGACCACTTAGGCCTTGATGGGGAGGATGGGTCAAAGAAGCAACAGAATAAGGCAGGAAAAAATGCTAAAACACCAAATATATTCTTGGTCTTAGTAGTCCCAATGATGTTTTGACCTCTAGGGGGGAAAGACTTCAATAATACAATACAAATACTTCAATAATAGTTTAAATTCTAATATCCTTACTTATAAAAAAGTCATATTACTAGTCAGGGCTCATGTTAAATATGGTGTAGGTATTCAGAGGAATGATTATGATGATGGGGTTTTCAAGTAGTTGGTGAAAATATTTTGGGAGGATGGTGGAGGCTGAGAATCTTTCAAGGTACACCCTGATCCCCAATTTACTAGTTGGGGACAGACTCATAGGATGTGTAAATAGACGTCCTAAGACTGGGCCTAGAGAACAGAGAATGAAGAGAGCTGTTGGTTGTTTTTTGATTGCCTTTAAAGTTTTATCAATGCTTTTTGTCTTTATAAGATAGTCATTTCCACGTTTATTATGTGATGCAGAGACTGAGTCAGGGGAGACATCCGATAGGATAGTATTCACACATTCCCTACCTCTTCAAAGAGAGGAGGGAATAACATATGCTAATCTCTCCTTTAGAGGTAGGATTGGCCATTATTCTAATTGCATGACATTTGGTTTCATTTAAGTGAGATTCTTTTTATCTGGTGTCTACTCATGCTCTAGTCAAGCGATAGTCAATTCAGTGAGATAAAAGTCAATAAGGATTTGTTGAGTATATGCTTAAAGCTGCTGGGCACTGTATGGAATAATAGGCAAAAGGTAAATGTATCAGAATGGTCCATTTTCTCAGTTGGAGAGACAAGTTAAAAAAATGACTCCCCATGAAGCAGTGGAAGGCTGTGCTTATGACTTTCCGGGACTTCAACACCAGGCTCCCTCTTGGCTCCTTTCATTTTATACTCCCTCCTTTTAACTCATTTTTGTGTCTTGTCTTCCTCATTAGAATGTAACCTTCTTGAGGGCAAAGATTGTCTCACTTTTTGCTTGTATTTGTATCCACAGTGCTTAGTGTAGTGCCTAGCACACAGTAAGAACTTAGTAAATGTCTGTTATCTACCTCCCTGTTACTGTTGTCTAATCATTTCAGTCATGCCCAACTCTTTGAGACTCCCTTTGGGGTTTTCTTGGCAGAGATGCTCTAGAGTGCTTTGCCATTTCCTTCTACATATCATTTTACAGATGAGGAAACTGAGGCAAACAGGGTTAAGTGACTTACCCAAGATCACACAACCAGTAAATGTCTGAGGCTAGATTTGAACTCAGGAATATGAGTCTTCCTGACTCCAGGCCTGGCGCTCTATTCACTGTCCTACCTACCTACCTACCTAGTCATGTACTTTTCCTGGTTCAGCTCACTTTCCTCTGCATTAAGTCCTGTGAGTCTTCCCATGTTTCTCTAACTCATTACATCCATCATTTCGTACAATGAAGAAATATTTCATTACATTCACAGATTACAATTTGTTCAATCCAATCACTAATATCCCCTAAAATGGACACTGACTTAATTTCTAGTTTTTTGCTACCATAAAGAGTGGCCCTTTGGATATGTCAGTACATATGGAACCTACTTTCCCATCTTTGTCCCCTTTGTAGTATATATGCCTCGAAGTAAGATCTCTAAGTCAAAGCACATGAGTAATCTAGTGACTTTCCTTAAATAATTCCAGATCATTTTGAAGAGCATCATGATACTCTTAGCTGAAAAGGATTTTTGAGGCCATCTAGTCCAGCCACCTAGTTGCCTAGGGAAGTTAGGAGACTTGTCCAAGATCAAACAAAATATGGGTTGAACCAATTCACAGGTCCACCAGGAACATAGTGTGCCTGTCTACCTGCAGTCTCTCCAGCATCAAACTGACTCCTTAGTGTCAAATCAAGTTTTTCTCAGCTTGTTCTGTCCCTCTGTGGCATCTAGAGGAGCAGTTAGCCGCCTAATGAATCGTTTCTTCCCTCCAGGCCCTGGAATGATCTCAAAGGGTTAACACATCTGAACAACACTTGCAATCTGTCTTTCAAATGGTATTAAATATTCATTTTCCAGAACGCTAATAGATCTTCCTCCCCCCCCCCCCAAAGACCAGAACCTATGGTGTTTTCACCATCCATAATTTAAACCTGATCCTTTGAAGGAATGTTAAAATGATAAACATGTAGCTTGTGATGTGTGACTGTTTAATGATGAAGTTATTGAGTAAGGAAATTAGATCCATGTCAGATGTGGTTTTGAAGAAGATACCTGCAGAAGAGGAGGGTTTTCAAAGGCATTTTTCTTCCACGTTCCCTGTGTCCCTCTTTTCTTGAAGTATCTTAAAAACACATTGGCTTTTTTTTCTGCTTCTGATTCGTTTCAAAAAATGGGCTGTTTTATTTGTTTCAGATTTCTCTCACAGAAAGAGCCCTAAATTGATTACTCATTAGATTTTAGCTTATTTTTTTTTAACTTTTTTGATGTGGTTAAACTAACACACTGACAGGACACATTTTATTTAACAGGGAGTAAAGAAGTAGTATGTTTAATGTTTGCTTTGAGAACACACCACTGGATTTTCCATCTTCTGAAAGGAAAATTTTATATATATATATGTGTGTGTGTGTGTGTGTGTGTGTGTGTGTATGCATGTATGTATGTAATGTATGTAGACAGAGAGAGAGAGAGAAGAGAATTAGGCACCAGTGAGGAATGAGACAGTATGAGCAATGCTAGTGTGTTAGACTTGAGAGTCTAGAGAACTGATTTTTAAAACTTTTTGCTGACTCCTCCCAACTATATGACCATGGGCAATACATTAAATTTCTATGAGCCTCTATTTCTCCCTCTGCAAAATGGGGATATTAAACCTCACACTGCCTCTTTGATAGGGTTGTTGGGAGGAAAGTGTTTTGTAAACCATACAGTGCTACAGCTTGGTAAGTTTGTTTGTTTGTTTTCATTATGGGCTTTTTCAAGGGGCCTAAGTTAGGACTTCCACAGTGCAAAGAATACTTTGATATATGTTGTAGAAACACCATTGCACAGACTTCCAATGACATTTAATAATAGCATTACCAATGCATTATAACTAAACCCTACTATTAGCATTGTTTGGTCCATTGCCCATTTATGACATCATTCCTATGGAGCTAATTGCCTTCCTGTAATGTTGTTTCACCTAATTTTATGCTTTTTCAGAACCAACAGATAATTTTCAGATTTACCTCTATTTCTTCATGGATTCTTCCACTACAAAGGAAGATATCCATTCCCTTCTACTTGGTTGTGAAATGTCACAACCCAAGTGAAGTATCCCATGTCCAGTTCTAGAACCCATTTGTCAATCATTCAGTCAACAAGCATTTATTAAGTCTCTTACTGTGTGCTGGGTACTGGAACCAAACTCTGGGGATACAAGAAAAGGTAAAATCAATGTCCCTGCCCTCAAGGATTTCACATTCTAATGGAGGAGGAAATAGATGAGCAGCTATGAAGATACAAGATACATTTGGTAAAAATGGGAGGTGATGTCAGAAGGAAGGAGAGGGGGTTGAGTGCAAAAGACAGGATTTAAACTGTTTTACAGAAACCTAGACATACCAGGAGGCAGAGTTGCTATTCCCCTCTAGCTGGGTAGTAGCTTCTCATTACTCCATGCCCTGTCCCATCTCCTCTTATTCCTTCTCCCCTTTCCTTATGTTCACCCTCACTTGCCAGGATCCCATGAAACCAAGAGAGAAAAGGGAAAATCAAGTGCTTTCAATCGCATGAGAATACTGAGTAGCACCAGAAAGTAACCAGCCTCAGAGATGGCGTTGGTTAATATGGAAATTGAGAGACTTCCCTGGGAGCACCATCGGATGGCCTGTGGAAGAAGAAGTAGGGGGATTGTGAGAATGAATTCAAGTAGTATGTTGCAATAAGATTGGAGAGTGGGAGAGTAGTGTGTTCGAGGAGTGAATTCTATATAAGTGAGATTTCCAGACTGTTTTATAGGAGAATAAAAAGCACTCAACTGATAACAATAGCTAGCATTTATATAGAGCCTTATAAAATTTGTCCATTTTGTCCTCACAACAATCTGCTAAAGCAAGTGCTATCCCTGTTTTACAGATAGAGAAACTGAGGCCCAGAGGGTTTAAGTGACTTGCTCAGATTCCCAGAACTAGTAAATATCTGAGGTCAATGTTGAACTCAGATCTTCCAAACTCCAAGTCCTATGAATCACTAGGTCAGTTAGTACCTTCTGAAAGGGGACAAGCCACGTAAGATCTTTACCCCAGTTTCCTCCACTGTAAAACCAGGTGGTTCCTTCCAGTTCCAAATAGGTTTCTGTGTCCCTACATTTCCTCTTAAGAGGCCCTTCATCTTTTGTTGCTGATGTGACACAGTCTAATACAATAGTATGCACATTAAAATGTTTGTTGGACTGAATTTATTATTGAATATATATGTACATACATATGTATATATACATGTATGTATATATGTATTAGAATTTTACTAGAATATCATAAAATCATGGACATAGAACTAAATCCAACTTCATGTATTTCATTTTACTGATGAGGAAACTGAGGCTCATAGAGGTGACTTCTCCAAAGTCACACAGGTAGAAAATTACAAAATTAGGATTCAAATCCATGTCCTTTGACCCTGAAACCAATGACCTTGCCCTAGGACCATGTTGCCTCCAAAGGAAGAGTTTTGAATCAATTGAGGACTTTTTAATAAATCCTTGTTCAACTTCTTCAAGCATGGAGAAAACAAGATACAGGGCAAAGAGTGCTAGGTTAAGAAACAGAATACCTAAGTTCAAATCCCACGCTTTCCACTTACTACCAATGTGACCTACGGCAAGTCATTTAACATGTCTGAACCCTAAATCCTCACCTATAAAATGAGGGTGCAAGATTAGACAGCCTCTAAAGCCTATCATCCTCTGTTCTGTGTACATATTCTTGAAGCCTGATGATGCAAATTTAATAAATAAATACAATTAAATTAAAAAATAAAATGAAGAAAAAAGTCAGTTCTTAAAATTTCTTGGGACCAATTCTGAATTCTTTTTATTCCACGAGGTAGCATTTCTAGAACCTGGGCCCAATTTTCAAACCAAGGGAAGATCATCAGTGCTGAGGAAGCTGAGCAGCCCAGACTCACATGCAGACCAGGGGTAATTTCATGCACAAAATGGTTATTTTGCTCAGTTTGCTGAGCTGAAGATAAAGGTGCTTGGTGAAACCTGACATGACTTTCGCTATAACAGCATAAACAGGCTGCTGCAAGAGTCCAAAACCACTTTAAAGGAAATGCTTAGTTTTCGAAAAGAATCATCAATGCCCAGGAAGTTTGATGCCAAAGGAAGGGGGCTGGGGGGTGATATTATGGGGGAAATAAGCAGGAAGAACAGAATGGAATCTACAGCTGATTTTTTGACTGACTCTGGGAACTCTGAATGGCCCTCATGCTTATAGTTATACACTGAAGAATGGTGAGCAATTTGAGAAGTGTAGGTTGAATATCAGCAATAGAAGGAATTGATTCAAGCCATTCACTCAAACATCCTATTCACCCTATGAAGGGTTTCAGGAGTTAATGATGAAGACCATCTCTAAACCTGAAGTGGAGAATAGAGCCAATTGTTCAAATCATTCTAGCCAGGAACACCCCCACCACACACACACTCCCCCATTATTTGGCTCTGTGGATTTTTTTTTCTCTTTATTGGATAAAATGATTTCAAAAATTGCCTCAGGCCTCAAATTCTACTCTAAGAAAATACACCCAAAATACATTTTTAAAAATTTTTATCAATGGGGGAAGGGAATACACACACACATATATACATATACATATATATACATATATGTATATGTGTGTATAGTACTTACTATATTCTAGGTACTGTGTCAAGCACTTTATAAATAGTACTATTTATTATGCTTTATTATTAAATACTATGCTATTTGATCTTCACAACAATGTTGGGAGGTAAATGCAATAAAAATTACTCCCATCTTATACTTGAGGAAACTAAGTCAGACAGAAGTGAAGTGACTTCCCCGGGGTCATACAGCCACAGTAAAATGTTTGATGCTGGATTTGAACTCAGGCCTTCCAAAAGGACAGCCTCAGTGCTCTATCCACTGAACTAGCCAGAATGATAACACAAGCTAAAATAGAATATTATATCAGAAGAAATATGGAATTTAGAATCAGAGGACCTGGATTCATATCTTGGCCCTCCTGTTTTGAAATCTGTGTCCTTTCAAGTCAGGTACTAGATAGTAGAGTGGCATATTAGATTGAGTTCTAGCCACAGAGTGAGGAAAAACGAGTTTCCAATATTGCCTTGGACATGTCCTAGCTGGGCAAGTCATTCATTCAACAAGCTTTTCTTGAGTGATTACTGTGTTCTAGTCACTATGCTAGACTCTTGGGAATATAAAGAAAACAAAAGTCATTTGACCTTTCAATTTCAGTTTCCTTATTTGTAAAACTTCACACGGTTGTTGTGAAGGTCAAATAAGATGATGTACATAAAATGCTTTGCAAACTTTAAAACACAATAGGAATTTCAGTTATTGCTGTTGTTGTTAGTTTTGGTGCAGGCTTATTTTGTGAAAGGGATCAATGTCATGTTGGACAATTGGCATTGACCCTAATATTAGAGTCACACAGAAAGCTCTCCTTCATCTCCCTCTAAATGTGTTTGTGCATTGGACAGCTCCCAGCCAGTGGCACAGTGTTTCCCATGTGGAAAATAGCTGTAGTCCAGCAGCCCTGGCCACCAGCCATCCTCATTTATCAAGGTCACTAAGCATGTATTTAATTCTGCACATCCCCTTTCTAACATTTGGAAATTATACTTCATTGAATAGAGATCACTGAATTTTCAAAGGAGTCAAGTAAAAGTTGTGACCTTGGGCAAGTCACGCCCTTTCTCTGGGCATTCATTTCCTCATCTGTAAAATAAGGGTATTATAATAGTTAATGTCTAAAGTCCCTTTCAATTTTTAAATCCTCTGCTACATGCATTTTCTGTGTTTCACACATGAACACCTACTATTTGCTCCATATAGGTCTGACTCTTCTTGGCAAGATTTTGATTCCTATATTTTTTTTTTTGTCCAGATGTTGCGATTCTTGGTTTAGAATCTACCCTTGACTCCCACTGCCTACATCACCTATGTACATCAATTTTGTCTCCCTAATTTATGGCCTTAGGTAGATACTTGGAGGTTTCTGAGAGGTCAAGTGACTAAGTCCTGACCACATGGATAACATGTCAGAGGCAGGACCTAAACCCAGGACTTTCTGATTCAAAGGTCAGCCCTCTGCCCAATATGCCACACTGCCCCTGTCCAGGATTATAAGACAAGTCAATCAAACATTTGTTACCTACTATGTGCCAGGTACTTTGCTAAGCAATAAGGAAACACAGAAAAGCAAAATAATAATCATAATAATAATAATCCTTGTTCTCAATGAGCTCTACGTCTAATATAGAAGAAAGATTTGGAAACTCAGATCTTCTTTCCTACATTCATTCTTACTATATAGATCCTTCCACAAAAGGCAATCATCCAACAGCGATCATAGAAATTCCCTGCATCAGAAGGGTTTGGGTGATAGTGATATAAGGAAATACCTACCCTTCTACCTTGGGTCGTGCATAGATGGGGCCAGGGCCAGAGCCAGGGCCAGAAAAGGACCAGAGTTGAGTGATTGGTAGCTTACATCTTGTGGAATATGAAGCAGGTCAACTGTGTTGGGAAATCTTGTTTTCAAAAAGTGGGTCACATGGAACATGGGGTTCAGTCATTGAAAAAGCAAGAAGGGAAATACAAAGGAAAAAGGGGACTGAGCAGAAGTCATGCCTAGATAATTAGATCAAAAGTACAGGCAGGAAAGCATAGTCCAGGCTGGTGTAGAGCTCAGGAGAATGTGTGCTACATGGTCTTAGTCTAAGGAAAGAGGCTCCATATACCATTTGTCATGTACAATGGGTATCCTTTTGAGGGATCCTTTTGAGTCCAAGGATATGATGCTATCTCTACCTTTCTTGCTCTTCTAAATGAGCCTGTGATGTGGTGAGATCCTTAAAGCCCATAGTATTTCCTCAATTGTAAATAACTCTGCCCACGTAATGACAAACATTGGCTGTTTCCTTTCGTTGAGATTGCTAAATTTATGTTTTACTCTGCATCTCTGTTTGCCCAAGTTTGGAAAGTATACTGAAATTTTCTAAGAAGTTAAGTAAAAGTTGACATTTGAGAAAAAAAATCATAAACAATTCCCTAGAATACATCCATGTTCTTATGAACTGTGATGACAGGATATCAATTTTTAAATGGGGAGGTTCAGACTGTTCTTTCTGGTTACATGGAAATGCCCTGACCAAGACTGACAGCCAGCTCATCCTTTATTTTGAGCTCTGAGTGAGTGACCTGGTCTGAGTTTGGGGATAACTTTTCCTGATTTCTATCCTTCCCTCAGCCCTCATGTTCTCCCTCTCAGACAACCTTGTATTGAACTACTTTGTATGCATTTACATTGATTAACTTTATATTTATATTGTTTGTACTTTTAAGTGCACTTGTTAGCTCCCCCATTGGAATATAAACTCTTCAAGAATAGGGGTGGTTTCATTGTTTGTATTTTTACAGCCCTCCTCCTTTCCTTTTAACAGTGTCTGTCATAGTAGGCGCTTAAAAATACTTCTTAACTGATCTATGAATTTAGGCAAGGTCATTAACATCATCCTTATTGCCCAGGCTCATGATTCTCCCATCTACTGGCTCCTATCTCAAGAAGGCCTGAAATGACTACCCCAATCCCTTGTCTGGGCATCTGGTTCTCTTAAATATTTAGATTCAGTAAAAGAGAGAGGTGAGAGGTGTATACTTCCCTCACCACATCCCATGTAGGTTAGGTTATTTTTTCCCCCTAAGAGATGAGGAAGCTTTCCTCAAGACTTGACTGACCTCAGAGGATGAGGTTCAAGCCACTTAGTTGTTGACACAATTTTCTGGTGAACTCAGGTCATGTTGACTTGATTTCCTGTTTGCCTAAGTATATAAAAAGATGTATAAAAATATGGTTGCTGTCCCATAAAAGTTACTACATACTTTTTCGTTGACTACATGTTTCTATATGGAGGCAAGGGGAGGCAGGTCTATCTGGGTTGTAAGCTGTGTCTTTGTCATTTGCTATGTTATGGATAAGTACACTTTCATTTGTAACTATTGTATGACCTCTTATTGTCTCTTTTTTCCCCTATATTGGCCCTAACTAACCAGGTGACATGTCAGGCTCAGTCTGCTATCAGGCTGTGTTGATATGGCAGGGGTAGGGAATCTGTGGTTTGCAAGGCCACATGTGGCCTCTAGGTCCTCAAGTGTGGTTCTTTGACTAAATCCAAACTTCACTTAACAAATCCACTTAATAAAAGGATTTGTTCTGTAAAACTTGGACTCAGTCAAAAGGCTGCACCCAAGGACCTAGAAGGCCACATGTGGTCTTGAGGCTGCAGTTCCCCATGCCTGGTCTAAGGGGACCCAGTGGTATGCACCTTCACACATTCAGGAGGAAAGGATGGGACAAATAGCTAAGAACTTTACACAGATGACACCTGGTTCCTTGTTTTGAAACCACAGAATGTGGTGGCAACCTGTGTTCTTCCAGCCTGATGAATTCTGTTTGGTCTTAGAAAAAGTGTGTACATGCAAATACCCATATTTGCTGTATATATTCATGTGTGAATGTGTCTCCATGCATATGTGCTGTGTGTATATATGCTGTGCAAGAATATGTACAAGTCTAGCTGTGTGTGCCTTGTACTGTGTACACACATTAGAATACATGTGCATACATGACATTTTTTTTTGTTCAAAACTGAAGAAAGAACAAACCAAGTCATATTACTTAAGGGTGAGATCCTTGGGGAACACTTTTCTTTTGAAATGAGAAGATTTAATATGAATGTTTATGATTAACATCATAATACATAGATGGACAATCAAAGTATTTGCAAAAAGAAAGCTTAGAAAACAGAAAGGGCTCTTGCTTGAAAGTCAGATCTGCATGACTTGCATGAGTCAACTCTGTCACAGGCTGGCTGTGTGACCTAGGTAAGTCACTTTCCTTCTCTGGGCCTCAGTGGTCTCATTTGTAAAATAAGTTGTTTGGCCTAGAGGACCTCTAAGATTCTTCTCAGCTACAAATCCCTTGAGCCTCTGTATATTCCTATCTAAGGGTCTAATTCATGGGACACATGAAACTTACAGGGAAGCTAAGAAAGCTCTCCTTTGTATACTTCTGTTTATTGAAGCTTCACATCCTTGTAATGAGAACAAGGAAGCTCTTTTGAACCTCCCTCTGCTTTTCAGATGAGATGCTTTTCAGAGAAGTGTTTTCCCTTTGCCTACAGTGACACAGTTTACTTACTACAAGTAGCTGATTTGGGATTTCAGCCCCTGTCTTCTGCTTTTTTCCATAGTACCATGCTGCTTCTCCATAAGAGATTCTAATGCTTGAATCATCTGAATTTCATGTGACACGGAGGCAGAGAAGAACTGTAGGCTTTGGAAGAATGTTCTCCTTCAGAGGAATGTGTGGCCTCACATTGAAGGGAGAAAAGAGGGAAGCATATTAGAGCCTAACAAGAATCTCTCAATTTCCCACTGTAGGGACCTTCTATTCCTCCAAGTCTGGGATAGAACAGGAAAAAGGGCTGCTATTCAACATTGCAGGGGATAGCAGTGCAGGGGGGAAATCATTCAGTCATAACTGGGTGGAAAAAAGAGAGCTCAGCACAAACATCTATTCCAGGCTGAAAGTCACGTGGAAAGAAGCAATTGTAGATCACAAGGAGGATGTGCAGTATAGTAGCAAAATGCCAGGGTCTGGGAGCCAGGACAAATGGGTTCTAGCCCTGCCCTTTCTAAGAAATTGTTGTGGGGTCTTGAACCAGTCCTTTCTCTCTGAAATTCACTTTTTTCATCTCTAAATTGGGGATGGGGGGGTGGCTGAAGGAGTTGTACTAGGTGATATCTAATGTCCCTGTCAATCTGTCTAAGGTCCTTTCCAGCTGGGATTCACTCTCCTCACCATGCTGTCAATCATCTTCAACTGACTTGTTTCCCAGCCTCAACTTTGGACTCTTCCCCTAGGTTTTCTAGCTCTGATAGGGGAGCCTTTACCTTATCTTGTTAGGAGCTAGGATTCCAGTCACTCCTGGATATGGCCAAGTCATCCCACTGTCTACAAATTGCCCCCTCCCCTTTCAGCTTCCTTTTTTGTTATTGTTGTTGCTTTTCCCAACTGGAATGCAAACTCTGTGAGGGCAGAGACTGTCTTGTTTTCACATATTAGTATCCCAAATGCTTAGCACAGTGCCTGGCAAAAAATCTATCTGTCTGTCTGTCTGTCTGTCTATCTATCTATCTATCTATCTATCTATCTATCTATCTATCTATCTACCTATCTATCTATCTATCTATCTATCTATCTATCTATCTATCTATCTATCTATCATCTATGTTCTAAAGTAATTTTAGATCTGACATTCTGTATCCTATGTTCTAAGGATCTTTTTTATTTGTGATATCCTGTTTTCTATGTTCTATATCACACGGCTCTGACATTCTGTGATCTACATTCTAAGGGTCCTTTCAGCTCTGATATTTCTGTGTCCTACATTCTAATGGTCCTTTCACCTCTGGAATTTCTGTGTTCTAGGTTCTGAAGGTCCTTTCAGCTCTGACATTTCTGTGTCCTACCTTGTAAGGGTTATTTCAGCTCTGACATTTCTGGGTTCTGGGTTATAAGAGTCCTTTCAGCTCTGACATTAATGGGTTCTGGTCTGTAAGGGCCGTTTCAGCTCTGACCTTTCTGTGTTCTATGTTCTAAATCACATAGCTCTGACATCCTGTGTTGTACATTCTAATGGTCCTTTCAGTTCTGAAATTTCCTAGTTCTATATTCTATGATTCCTTTTAGCTCTGACATGTCTGGGTTCTAAATCTGACATTTCTGTGTTCTACATCCTAAGGGCCCTTTCAAGTCTGATTCTGTGCTCTGTATTCTAAGACTTTACCCAGCTCCAGCATCACATGATTTTCTCTGTCCATTTCCTCTGTACTGAAACAAATAGCCCTAGCTATTTTCTACAGCTCTTCCCTGGGCTAATTAAACACAACCTTAAGTGGGAACAATGCTGATGATGCAATTCAGAATTTGGTGTTTTTTCACATCCTCAGTGAGGGTGGCTATTTCAGACAGCCCATCTACCCACTGCAGAAAGACAGCATTTGATACCCAGTCAGAGAACCTTTCCTTCCTCTCACTACTTCCTCTTTCAAAGTTTCATTGATTAGCTCCTTCTGATACAAAGAAGGAGGGGTGAGATTCTGATACAAAGGGGTAGGGCAAGATTGTCACAGTAAAGTCTAGACACAGCCTGATTTCCTGTTCACTGATAGAAGAAGCCTCCCCCACATCAAGACAGCAGATCTGAACCTACACTGACTTGTATTGTCATAGATTTTTCTTTGAGAGAATCAAACTACTATAGCTTTCCCTTTATCTTAGTTTAAAATGACCCAATTTCATGCAAGTTCACAGGGCAAAGATTGACAAAGCGGCAAATAAGTAGATGATGCTGCTGGCAAGAAATGAAGATGAACTATAGCCACAGTCCAAATGCATTTAAATTCTATTAGATTAATTAAATTAAAATTTGTTAAATGTATAAAGTCACATTTATTTCTCCTTAGTGTTTGCTTCTCTGGCATCTTTTCCAAACAGTCTCAGAGAAGACAGGCAGATATTTGACCAACAGCATATAGAAGGAATTGAAGGTAAGTGGGAGTAGAAAATATTTCAGACCAAGCTTTTAAGAGGACAAGGAGAGATTCATTTTTACAAGCCTGGAGGAGAAGCTTCTTCCAGAATGAAGAAGCCCCCACCAACAGTCAGCTGGGGGTAAATTTACTGGGGTATCCCATTATACCTGGTTTCTGACAACTCAAAACTCAGATTTAGTCCAAGCCCTATACAGGAAAGCCCTAATATTCATCTAGAGAAAGGACCTTAAACTAACCTAAGTTCACAAGGGGTTGAACCAGATAACCTCTAAGGTCCCTCTCACCTCTAAATCCATGGCCTTATGAACCTCTGGTTCTTTTCCAAGCCTACAAATCAACACCATAGCTCCTTTGGCCATTGGAATGAATAATCCAATGTAATTGACTTGCATACCAAACACTGACATAGCATCTGGTGCTGTCCGAGGTTTGACCTGTGGACACTCCATGTGCATAATCTGATTTTTCTGCTACATCATCTCTAATACCTGCAAGCCTGGCCTCCTGCTTCTGCAGATCTTCCCCTGGGGCCCACCTTCTCAGGGAGTTTCTGTCCTACCTCCCTTTCCTTCCATTAATCACTCGATCAGACTAAAGTTATGGATGCAATTAATTTTTCCTCAATGAAATGGTTTGTGCACAATTACCCAACTGTAAACCACTGCCTAGGAACATCCCAGGAGGACAGAGAGGGGGTATTGAGTGGAATTTTAGTTTTCTTAGGGAAGCTTATTTCCCTCTATCCTCCACCCCCCCCCGCCCCCATACACATATATAGTCTCTGAAAAATATTTTGACCTGAGTGATAGAATGACTCTGACCTGGTAACAAAAGTCCATGGCACTGAAGTGGTTACCGACCATTTTGTTCAACCAGACTATTTACAAGTAGCAACAGGGTATCTGTTTCCTGTCATCTCCATCATATATCTTGAGGCAGAGAGATTGGAGCCCAATTACAGCCTGATATCTAATCAATACACACCTTATTCCTGGAGCGGGAAGTAAAGGAATAGGCCCTTGGGAGAAAGAGTTCAAATTACTCCACTGTCAATTCCAGATAGCAGCTAATGATAGGCTATACTTCGAAAGAGGGAAGGGGGAAGGGAGAAAGGGGACAAGGGAAGGTGGAGGGAATCTGTGCAGGCTTTCAATGGGATAGTTAAATCAAAGATCAGATACATATTCACTTAGGCTCTTCTGAAGCTATGCTAAAGCTATCAGAAGACAGACTTTCCAGGAGGGAAAAAGCCCTTGTGTCAATTTGCTCCCACTTCAGCTTCAAAATGTTTACTTTCTTGGGTAATGAGTTTATTTGTTCAAATAAGGCTCAATTCTGTGACTCTGATACTCGGTTCAATTCTACAAAGGCTTATTAAGCACCTATGAGGTATGAACCATTGTCCTTGGTGCTGGTAATACAATACTACAAAATGAGAGAACCCAGAGTCTATTACATGAGATATGACATATACACAAATCATTGTCATAGCACAGGACAAAAACAGATGGATAGAAGAGAATCAAACAAAGATGTCCAGGAAAATCTGAGGAGGCAGAGAAGATTTTCATCAGAGAGGCGTGGGGAAGATGATGACTGAGTTGGGTCCTGAAAGAAGAGAAAGATTTCAATGAATACCTTCAGGTATCCTCCAAGCAGGAGAGTAAAAAACAACAACAAAAACAAGTATGAGAGTGTTTTTGTTTCTCTTTAAAGGCTGTAAAAATAAAATATAGTAGTAGGGGCACTTGTGAATTCTGCCTTAGCCACTTGTCATCTCTGTGATCTGGTACAAGGCATCTCACTTCCCCATACCTCAGTTTCCTTATGTGTAAAATGAAAGCATTGGACATCACCACCAAGGTCCCTTCCAATGCTAAGAGTTGACTCATTGTGGTCATCTATTTGACCCATTATTCTGTTCCTTCCCAACACATAACCAAGAGTTAACTTCCAGTGATTCTGAAGAATTGGGAGAGTGGTTCTGTTTTGCCAATATGGAGCTATGGGGCTGCCTCAACAGGCTGACACAGAGAGGGCTGAAGGCTGAGCTGAACCAGGCTGCCATTATCACTATGTGTATAGTGATGATATTAGACCTTTGCACATAGTAGGCACTTAATAGATATTGTTTGAATGATGCTGACTTTTGAAGAGGCTGTCTCATGGCTCGCAGTCGCAGTTTGGTTATCCTCACTGCCACAAACAAAGGTAGATAAACATGAGAGATAAGAGTAGCAGACAGTCATAAAAACCTAGACTCAGATCCTGCATCTGACCCTTTCTGACTGTGATCCTGGGCAAATTAAACTTTGTGAGCCTCAAGTTAGTATCTACCCCCTTGGAATTAATATGAAGCCCAAACCTTATAATGAGTATAAAGCACTTTATAAATTGTAGTGTTAATAAATGTTAGTTTTATTCTCTGTTTGATTGGGGAGTAAGGATTCTAGGCCTTGGGTATGAAAAAGAAACATAATATTGTATGTTCTTTTGTCTCTTACCTCTACTTCACTCCCTAAGCTAAAATCTTTGCTCCTCTGTCTCATGAGTAACCCAGGCTTTTTTCTCTACTCTGTGCCTTGATTCATCCTTCCATTCCTCTAAAATGGCCTTCAGTTTCCTCTTGCCTTGAAATACCTTGCATGTCCTTCAGGTACCACCTCCTCCAGGAAGCCTTCCTTAACTACTACTCAGGTCTTCACCAGACTACTCTGAAACCCTGTAGTGTTCATAGTTTCACCAGAAATACATTTAATCAAATATTCTCTCAATTGTCCTCTGATTGGAAATAATGGTATCTCTGATATTTGGAGTCAGAATTCCTACCTTTTATTCTTGTCAATTATGTGACCATGGGCAAACTATCAAACATCCTTTATTCTCAGTTTCCTTATCTATCATATGGGTAGAATATTAGTAGCAATTACCAAAATGAATTGTGAAGTACAAATTTGAACCCTGGTCCTCTGAAGTCAAGTCTATCCCTCTGCCTACTATGCCACTCTTTTAAAGCGTTTTGTAAATAATTTAAATGATAAAACACACTCCTCAAATTAATTATTGAAATATCATTAATCAATAACACAGGGAAAAACACAAAAAAGATACTACAAAAAATAGACATTAAAAATATAGAAAGGAGAGTCAGCTAGGTGGCATAGTGAATAGAGCAAGGAAGAAAGAAAGAAAGAAAGAAAGAAAGAAAGAAAGAAAGAAAGAAAG
>NW_027185771.1:35499200-35515513 GCF_028583685.1 Petaurus breviceps papuanus
AGGGAGGGAGGAAAGAAGGAAAAAATAATATATTTCTGTCTGTATTCAGACATCAGTTTTTTCTCTGGAGCTGGATAGCATTTTTCATCATGATTCCTTCAGAGAGAATATGCTTCCAAATAATTCCCTAATTCCCTCCCTTCTTCCACTCCACACTTTCTTTGAACCTACTTGTTTTACTTTTCCATTTAGGAAGGCAGCATGTCAGAGTGTCTGGGGAGCCTTGAAGCCAGGAATACTTATGTGGGAGTCCTAACTACTGACCATGTGACCCTGAGCAAGTCTAAACCTCTCAGTGCTCGAGGACAGAGGAATCAAACACCTCACGAAACTCACAAAGTTCCCTAGAGCTTCCAGGATCAGATTCAAATATAGTTGGGAAATATTTAGCAAAATTAACAAAAGCACAATAAAACACAGATAATATTAATGTGTGGTTTTCTGTGACCCATAGGGATTCTTATGTACAATTTATCGGTCCCCCTTTCTCTCTGAGTTTGATACTATTGCTCTACATCTTTTTAAAACTGCATATTGTGGAGAAGGTGCTGGCATATACTGATTGAAATACCAAGGCCAGTCCATGTCCTTTTCCTTAGTTAATATAGTTTTTGTTTAGTAGAATGCGTACAGTCTGAGGACAGTGGCTGTTTTCTTTGTCTTTTTAAACTGAGCATCTAGTGTAAATGCTTATCACACTCAAATGAATAAATAACCTCAAATGTTGTAGCCTGAGCCCATCCTTGTAATTTGAAATCCCTGACACAGAACAGTCTCCTAATGCATCTATTAAAGCTTTGAGGGTAGCTGAAAGACTTGAGATGCTTATAGAGCAAATGAATCCTTAGTTCAAATCAACAAGCATTTCTTAAAGTGTCTACTATGTACATGGCTATAGGAATACAAAGACAAAAGAATAGTTGTATTGGTATCAAAGAGTTTATATTCTGTAGAGATAAACTTCAATCCCTTTCAGTGCCTCCTTGTGGTATAGAAGTGACCTGGGGTGCTCATAGGCTAGGTCAGGAGAGCAGACACTATGACCGGATCTGCTTGCCATGTTGGAAAGACTTGATTATTGATCTGAGATAAACTGTGTATCTATCACCAACAGATCAGCAAAACTACATGTGTAGACTTGGCCACTAAGGGATCTCTCTCTCTCTCTCTCTCTCTCTCTCTCTCATATTCTTGACATTCTCTGTCTCTCATGCAAACGTTCTTTCTTCCATATAGACATATACATGTGTATATACACTATGTACATATATACACACAAAATACCGTATATAGAGACAGATAGTTATAGATACAGATTTCTCCACAGGAACTCATACAGGTATAGAAGTCTGGGACCTGTGTGGGTAAAAAGACAACTTTATCCATGGATCCTTGAACTGCTGAAGTGTCTTAAGCAGAACCATCTGTGCCCACGAGCCATGGAATCCTAGTATTGCCACATAACACAGGCTTCCTGAATGCCATAACTAGAAGGGTGCTTAGAGATGAACTAGCTTGACCTCTTCATTTTACAGACTCTCAAACTGAAGCCCAAGAAGAGAGAAGGATTGTCCACCATCCCACAGCTCCAGAGGCAGTAGGGCTGGCACTCTGAAGCTGGGCGTCCTGTCTCCTTGCCCTGTGCTCTTTCCCCATAACAGATTTCCTTGCAAAGAGTCACCCCTAATAAAGACAACTCCTGCCAGCATCCAGGACTCAGCACCCTGCAGCTGCTATCCAACCATTCCCCAAGTACCTGCAGGCCTTCTGGGCAGTAACTATTTCTGCTTAATCCTCTGAGCAAAACCCAGTCCAGAAAAGAAGAGGGAGAATGTGAAGGCTGCCTTTATTACAGCTAAACTGTTGGCTTCACTTCCTAAAATACTGTGGAATTTTCTTTCGGCGTACAGCTGTGTTTATAGAAGGCAATATCATGTATGTAAATAAATTCAGATGCTGCTTGAGTTATTTTAAAACAATCAGTCTAAGACTAATCAGCTTACTCAGAGACATAATCTTACCCCAAAAAAGTGGCAAATCAGTAGAGAGTGTGCACTGTAAAGTAAAAGTTGAGTAAGTGGAATGTGAACGTTGTAAAGCTACCAATTTTATAAAAAGCTTACTGGCAAATATGGGCACACAGATATAGTAGCTTCTAGCTGTCTCTTCTCTGAAGTTTTATCTGTATATATAGTTAGGCTGTCAGTCTGACAGCAAATGTTCACACAATCAAAGCATCTCACACTTGGAAGGAATATCAGAGGCCATCTATATGTTCCGGAATAATAGATATAGTAATTTACCTAGCTCCTGCTATGTGCCAGACACTGAGCTAAATATCTCAGAGATATTATCTCATTTGGGTCTTACAAAGCCCAGGGAGGCAAGGGTTATATTATGCCTATTTACATTGAAGAAACTGAGGCAAACATTAGTTAAATAACTTGCTTAGTAAGTTTCTGAGGCTGGATTGGAACTCAAGTGGAGCTTTCTGATTCCAAGTTCAATGTCTTATCCACTGCCCCACTGGAAAATCTCTGATAAGCACAAAGGGTTAGGTGGCCTTTGTTTGAAAACCTCCAAGGAGGGATACTCCCCTACCTTCCAAAGCAGCTCATTCCACAATAGGATGGCTCCATAATGTTGTCCTGACAATAATATCCAATCTGCATCTTTTTAACTGCTAACCAGTGCTCCTAATTCAGCCCTTTGGGGGCAAGAAAAGCAATCCAGCTCCCTTTTTAAAATGAGGCCCCTCAGACACTTGAATATAGTTGGAATCTCATCTACTGTCTACCACCCTACACCCCAAATCTGCTTTGTTACAGGTCATTATGCTTTGTTCTTCCAATGAGTCCTCAAATGGCAAGTTTTCAAGACCCTTCACCATTCAGATCACATTCTGAATAATGTCTAATTTGTCAATTGCTTCCTAAAATGTAGAGCCCATCACTGGACACGATGACCCAGATATGTTTTGGTTGAGTCAGATGCCAAACACCAAATTTGAAACTGAACTGCCTTAAGTGAAGGATCATATAAATATCTAGGGTAGGAAGAGTCCTCAAGGCATCTACCCTCTGCAGACTTCTAGAAGAGTCTCCAGATATCACATTTTAAGAAGAATATTGACAAATAAGAGAGTATCCAAAGGAAGTTGACCAAAGTGTTGAGGGTACATGAAGTGACTCCATCTGAAGATCATTTGATATAATGGGGAGCACTTGACCTAGCAAAGGAAAGATTTGGGGAAACATAATGTTCATGTTCAATTATTTGAAGTGCTATCACATGGAAGAGGGATTAAATATTTCTAGATTATTCACAGAAAATAAAACTTCTATAATCATTATTATCCTCATTATTCCATTTTACAGAGGAGGAAACTGAGGCACATAGAAATTAAATTACTTGCTCAGGTGTATCAGCAATGCCATATTCACAATGCCTATAGAGATTACAAATATGCTGATATAATTATCCATTAGAAAATACGTCATGTTTGCCATATGAGGAAATAAACTAGAAAATTTATTAAGATACCAAAAGACTGAGTCCCAAAACCAGAAAGTGAAAGCCATCAGAGTAGTTATGACATTGGCACAGGTAGATAAAGTAGAAAGCACCCACATTTTCAAGCCTTTAAAACAGAACAGGCTACCTCAGGCAAAGGTCCTCCTCTCCCCACGCACAGCAACCACCCAGCGTCCTGGAAGCGCACTCCCAGCAACTCCGGCCCCTGGCAGTCCTCAGCAGGAGTCCTTAGCCGAAAGTCCTTAGCAGTTCTAACTCAAAAAGGGCTTCGCGCTGCCACTGCCTCTGCTGCTGCAGCCGTCACCACCACCACCAGCCACCGAAGGAACGCTAGCTTGGCTTCCGCTTCCTCTTGCTCCGCCCCTTCCTGCTACGTCAGCAAGTCCAACGGGGCATGGAAGATCTTTAAATCCCATAACCCTTACATTCGGCCCCAAGATCTTTCATGTCCCTTACTTGACAAAAATACAGTAGGAATAACTGGTGTCAACAAAATTTCACAACAATATAACAAGAATAGCACACAATAAACACAGAAAACCATATTTTAGGGTGGCGCTTGAGCACAAGCTCCCCATCATTCCCCCCACCCCGAACAAATGGGGCCCCAAAATCTTGTGGTAAGGGGTGAAGATCTCTTCTTCTATGGCTACTTGCTGCTGAAATCGGATGTAGAGCTGTCTCTGTCCTAAGGGGTCCCATTTGAGAGGTCAGTTCTTAATATGCTTGATGCCAGGTCCAAGGGTGACACATCACAGTTGCAGACAGGGGGTGACATCCAGCTTAAGCTATCAGGCATCTACAGATGGAGGGTACCAAGCCTGTGGAAACAAATCTAACAAACAAGGTGAACAAACAAAAAATCAAGAAAAAGCAAAGAGACAATAACCAGACTATCGTAGCCTCATTCACGGTAGAATAAATGAGTTAAGGGTACAATTTTGTAATCATCTTCTCCAGAATAAACAATAGTTACAGTGTTATCCCTCCCATATGCTATAATCTCTGCAGCCTTTGGAAGATCATCTGGCTTCCGTTTTACCCATACTTTAGCTCCTGATTTTATTCTATCAGTAGAACCAAATCCTTCAGTTCCTGTGACAGTTATTTTGGAAGGAGGGTCAGTTTTTACAAGTGGCATTGTTTTACAAGGAACAATAATCACTTGAACTATCCTATCATTCTTGTGAATCTGTATGGGCCTTTCACTTAAATTCTGGAATGTTACAACAATTTCTCCTTGATAATTAGAATCTATTACTCCAGCCAATACATGTATTCCTTGAGCTGCTAATCCTGATTTGGGTAAAATCTGTCCAAAGTGATTTTTAGGGATTCTTATGCATATCCCAGTGGAGATTTTTCTTATTTCTTTTCTGTCCAACCAAAAGTCCTCTAAACAATGTAAATCATACCCCATTGAACCAGGTGGTCCTGGGTACGGTGCTGGGACATCTGGCCTCAAGGTCCAATACTCAATAATTGGGATCTTGTGTGTTTGTTGTTTTCTAATTTGCAGATTGGGGGTCATCATTCTGGCTAGAGGTGTACTTCCTCCCAATGGTCTATTATTCAAATTACGCAAAGCCATGAACAAATTATCCTTCCAATGTTGATATGAATTATTGGAACTTAAATTCCTCAATTGTCCTTTCAGTAATCCATTCATTCTTTCAATCAACCCAGATGCTTCTGGATAATATGGAATATGATATATCCATTCTATATTGTTTAGTATACAATACTTCTTCATTTCATTGCCTTTGAAATGTGACCCGTTGTCACTTTGAATCTGCATTGGGGTTCCATAATATAGGCTTATGAGATCTAGAGTTTTACAAGTGTTTTTCTGGGTTGCATTCTTATAAGGACAAGCTACTAGTACACCTGAATAGGTATCAACACAAGTACATATAAATCTGCATCCTTTATCCAGTGGTAGTGGACCAATATAATCTATTTGCCAGATTTGGGCTGGGACTTTTCCTCTTGCTATCTCTCCAGTTATAACCCGAGGAACAGTTCGCTCCTTTTCCAATTGACATATATGACATTCTTCTGCTATCTGTTTTAACAGTGAATGAGAGGTACTAATACCTCGATCTTGTGCCCACTGGTGTGTGGCCTGGACCCCCAAATGGCCTGCTGTTTGGTGGACCCATTTTGCTAATACCGGATCATCAGTTGTTGTCAAAGTAGGGACAATATGTTCAGTAGCAATCTTTGCCAGTCGATCAGCAAGAGCATTGTACTCACGTTCTGGTGTGGTGGGGGCCACGTGAGCATCTACATGAAAAACTGACAAGTCAGTGACCAAAGACATGTTCCAGATATCTTCCCATAATTCTTTGCCCCAGACTTGTTTCCCATGAATTTCCCAATTTTCATTTTTCCACATGGGCATCCATGTAGCTAACCCATTAGCTACCGCCCATGAATCAGTGAATATATGACACTGTCTTCCTTGTTCTAGTTTGATGGCTTGATATACTGCCATAAGTTCAGCATATTGGCTACTTGCACCTATCCCAGTACTTTCCAAAGTCCTTCTAGTACATGGGTTATAGGCCACTGCTTTCCAATGTCTTTTTTGCCCCAAATATTTTGCTGTCCCATCAGTAAACCATGCATGTCTCTTTTGTTCCTCAGTTAATACATCATATCCCTCATTCCACTTTACAGTGGACTTTACCAACTGTTGCTTTGGCTCAGGGGGTGTGTCATTCCTCTCAATTTCTATGTTTGCTACAGATTCATGTAGAGCAGAGACTCCGCTTTTGCCTGTTTTCGCTCTATTTTGAATATACCACTTCCATTTGATTATACTAGCCTCTTGGGCATGTCCAATTCTGTGAGAAGCTGGGGTACTCATTACCCAGGTCATAATTGGGATTCCAGGTCTTAATATCACTTCATGGCCCACAGTCAGTTGTTCAGTCTCCACCAAAGCCCAATATGCAGCTAACAACTGCTTTTCAAAAGGTGTATACTGGACTCCAGATGAAGGGAGTTTCCTACACCAAAATCCCAAAGGTACATTTCGGCTTTGTTGTTTTTGCCATAAGCTCCAGTTTGCATAATCATCTTGTACAGTCACTTGCAATTCCACTGGACCATTTTGCATGGGCCACAAATCTAGGGCCAATTGTATGGCAGCCTTGGCTTCTTCAAAAGCTTTACTCTGCTCAAGTCCCCAATTGAATTCATATTTCTTCCGTGTGACTCTATATAAAGGTTTTAAAATCTGTAATGGCAATTAAAGATTCCCCTGTATTGGCTTGGTTTTCAAATTGATTGTATTAAAACCCAGAGTTTGTTAATCCCACCTGTGGGATGGGCTTGTTGATGTGAAAAGAAAGTCCTGAAGTGGGAGGAGCTGGTGATGTAGATTTGGAGAGACAAGAGAGAGGCGGAAGTTCTTTTTTTTGGAAGCAGCACCTCGTGGAGAGAGAGAGACTAAGAGATTGCTGGTGGCCGCTTTGAATTGCCCTGGACTTTTGAGACCTGCCCCCTGAGCTGCAAAGGACTGAGGAGACATGGCTGTTTTGCTGGTACTTTGTCTGTCTGTTTTGATGTTATTTTGCCAGATTTGTCCACTGGTGAAAGACTGTCCTGTTGAAGAAGTCCTGGAGCCTGGCATTTGGTTAAGAAGGCCTGAGACTGTCCTGCAGACAGAGAGTGCATACTGTCCACTGGTGAGGGACAGTACTGTTGTTGCAGGGGTCTGGAGACTGTCCGGCAGACAGAATGAATACTGTCCACTGGTGAAGGACAGTGCTGTTGTTGCAGGGGTCTGGGAGCCTTTCTGTTGGTTCAGAAGCCCTGAAGAAGGATTTTCTTGTTGTATGTTTACAGAAATCCTGGGAGAGGGCTTTGCTAATGTGTTCAGGGGTTCTAGGACTGTTCTACAGACAGAGGATAAATTCATGAAGGAACTGGCAATGTATCTTATGGCCTTGCTAAGCCTTGTCTCCCCAGGAACTAAGATTGCTGAGAACTTGCCTCGTGTCAAGATGAAGAAAAGACCTCCATTTGGGTATTAAGTGCTGTGTTTAAACTTGATGTAACTCTGGGGTAGATTCAATTGTGATCCAGGGGTGGGGAACTTTTGACCTTATTGTGCTCTGTGATTGACAAATGAAGGTACTTTACCTATGTTTGGAAACTAATCTCCATTTGAGAAGAGGGGTTTTGTGGTGAACTTAATTAAGGTATAGCCTAGGGGTGGAGTAGTATTTTAGAACAGGGACTTTGTAATTGATTGAACAGGGACTTTGTAATTGATTGAATGATTGGAAAGTCCTGGGGTGGGGTAGTCCTTGGAGATTATTTAATCACACTTAGTAAATGCTGTATTTTGAATGATGTCATGTTTCGATCTTCTCTGTTCTTGGTTTGTTACTGAATAAAATAGAGAGCACCTATGCTGGTATTTTGAACCTGGGAAGTTGACTTTCCTTGGCATTACATTACATCAGGGTATCATAGCTAGCAATTATTTGAGTGGGATTTGAACTCAGGTCTTCTTGACTCTGAGAGATGTACTCTATCCACTTCATGACCTATGTGGAAATGAAAGAGAGACAGATAACAGTATTTCATAACAATCTGAACTGGCAGAAGTAGAATCTCTTCTCCTCCTGTTCATTTTTCATCACTGGTGATTATGTCAGAAGGCAGGTGACTATTTTTAAAGGATATCATCAAGAGGACTTACTCTTGTGTTGGGTTGAGATAGGTGCTCTCCAAATTTGTTTCTTCCTCTGAGCATCTGTGATTCCACAGTTCCACAGACCATGGAAGAAAAGGATCACAAATTTATTTAGGGTCAAATATAAAGTTGCATACTCTTATTTAAAAAAAGATATAAATTTCATAAATACAAGCTTAGTGAAATAGAGCTAGGAAAAGTTTGTATAAAAAAAGATCTCAGGGTCCTAGTGGTCCACAAGCTGAATATATATCCAGTGTGACTGGAAACTAAAGTGGGAGGCATGATTAGTAGAAACACAATGCTTAGATTAGAGGTAGAGATATTTCCATTGTTTCCTGACTTGCTCAGGCCACAAATAGGTCCTGGTGTTACTCCTGGATGCCATTAGTCCTGCAAATCAGAGATCTTTAGAACATATTAAGGATGAAACGGTTTGTTGTGATTTTGTTCCTACCCGCTATAGGGAACTCCCAGAGAGGTAACTCCTATCCATGCAGATCAGCAGCTACTCTGTAAGGCAAAGTCTCAGTGAACTGCCTAGGGGACAAGGATAATGTTAAATGACTTGTACAGATTCCTACACTATTTAGTGTCCAAGGCAGGGTTTAAATTCAGTTGCTTTGCATTTCAAAGTAGCTCTCTATTCATCCTACCATGTGCAGTTATTACTATACTAATTGTACTAACATCACATTTCTATAGTACTTTAAGATTTACAAAGTGTTTTTCCCCAACTTCATTCCAAAATAATTTAGTTCAATAGAATGTAAGCTCCTTGAGTGGAGAGACTGTTTTTCTATTGTCTTCCTATTCCTTCACTCCTTCACTAGCACACTACCTAACACAAAGCAGCCATTTAATAAATGTTCAATTGAATTGAATTCTTAAGGACCCTATAAAGTAGGTCTATGGTCAGCTTTTTCAGTTCTGTCTAACCCTTTGGAACCCCATTTGGTATTTTCTTGGCAAACATACTAGAATGGTTTGCCATTTCCTTCTCTAGTTCACTTTTACAGATGAGGAAACTGAGGCAAACAGGATTAAGCTCAGAATCACACAGATAGCAAGTGTCTGAGGTCAGAATTGAATATAGGAAGATGAGTCTTCCTGACTTCAGAACTGGCACTCTATCCATTGTGCCACCTTGTTAGTGTTATTATTCCCATTTTACAGAGGACAAAACTGAGGCTCATTTAGAGTCATGACTAGCCCAACGTCCCCCAGTAATAGAACCAATACCCAGATTCACATCTCTTGACTACATGATCACAATTTTCTTCAGGTCATCAAGTTGCCTCTAATGAAGTAGGCATAAGAAATTTGGACTGGAAAGCAAGGTCTTTGCCCATATTTTCAACATTGGCAACCCTTCTTTTTAGTTAGTAAAAATAGATTTCAAAATGATAGGGCTGTCTTTGGAGATTAAAAATATTTCCTTTATTTCCAGTTTCTTACCTAGACAGTTGGAAGCTGATGCAGTGAGAAAGGAAAGTTGCTGGACAGTAAGCATTGATGGGAAGTGGGATACTCACGGCCCAGCCTGTCTGAATAGCTTCCTCTGATGACCTTCCTTTTCCTTTCCCAGTCCACTGGGACAGTCCTTTCTCTCCCTTCTGCTATTGTCTAATCTCAGTGATTCCACACCTGACTTAGTCACCTCCTACTTGAATGGCCTCCCAACAGGCCAGCCTAGCCACCACGCTCCCATTCTACCTTAATCTTAGAATCTCTATTTACCAGACAGGATGGAAATAGCAGAATCACAGAGAGAAGAACATGGTGTTTTCAAGCATTTGCAGAGTCATCTGCTTTAACCTAAAGAGCAGAATTAGGATCCAGTGGGTCTAGGTAGAGGTAGAGGGTTACAGAGAAGCGGATTTCAGCTCTATGTAGAGAGACAAATTCCTAATCAATATGCCTACCACCAAATAGAAAGGACCATCTTGAAAAGTAATGAGTTATCCATCAAGTAGAACCTGGCTAACTACTCATAACAGTTGTAAAAATTCAGGTAGACTTAGGCAAAGATGTCCTCTGAGTATTGGTTCTGATAGTTGGTGATTCTAATATGGGCTATGCTATGTCAGCTCAGTTGTTAACCCTGCCACTCAGTGTCCCAAAAGCACCAGGACCTGTGTGTATAGAGAGGGCCACATTATTAGGAAATATTTAATGGATTTTCTTCATCAACAAGTTCTTTAGGTGACGATAAAAATAATTTTTCTTCCAACATTTATAGCTCAGGCCTCATTAACTTCTTGGCAGCAAATACTGGTGTGTGTGTGTGTGTGTGTGTGTGTGTGTGTGTGTGTGTGTACCTGAAAAGGGGTGGAGCTTGTCTGTTACTGATAAATATAGGAATGCTCTCACCCAAAGCACCCTACTTTCCCTTTGTCCAAAAATGCCAAAAGCAAGTCAAAGTAAGGGATGTGTACAGTATAATATCAAAGCATCTACAAGAAGAGTGAAAAATGAGTCAATCCTTCACATTTTTGTTTATGCCACATGAATGTGGACACACCAATGTGGGAAGGGAGAACAATCAAGGCTTCAGAAGATAATTGGGGTAGCTATGTGAAAGATGGGTTGGAGAGGAGGAGGTTTAAAATTTATTTTTGTATGTTACGGTCTACTAGAGGCAGAGTCCAACAAGTAGTCAGATTGTAAACCTATTCCTCTTTGCTTCACCAGAGATCCTAACATATATAAGATAACCCAGGTCATGTATAAGACATACATAAGAGAACCAAGAACCTTTTTGTAGAAGGAGGATGTGAGGCTCAGGGCAGAGGTATGGGAGCCCTCAAGCAGTTGTAAGATTTACATGTTAAGAAAAAAAAACAATACCATTTAAATTCTGAAGATTCAGTACCATAGACAACAGATATTTACAAAGCACCCACCATGTTCTAAGTCCTGCAGAGCAAACCTCAGAACAGTGAATTCTTATGTGAACAGCTTATATTCAACTTCAGGGAATATGATGTCTTCACAGATAAGGAATTATCACTATCACTATAGTTAAGAGGACAAAAGAGAGACCAAATTGTGTGGTAAGAATATTCAATTAAGAAAAAAGACTAACCCTTGGGTAAAGGATCAAGGAAAATTCTATGGAAGATACTTAAACTAAATCTTAGAGGAAGATTAGAGATATGAAAAGTTGAGTTGATGAAGAAGAACATTATGGACGTAGGGGATAGCTTTCTAGAATCAAGAGACAAATGATCATCACATGCTGAACTCAAGGACCAACTTGAGAACATTTTATCTGGAGTGAAAAGTGTGTAAAAGGAAATAGAATGAAGTAAGACTGAAAAAGTTGTTTGGAGGTAGATCTGGGAAGGATTTCGATGCTATATTGATGAATATCTATTTGATTTCATTGGCAATAGGGGCATGAGAAGGAGCTTGTCAGTTGTACCTTAAGAAGATTATTCTGGTAGTACCACCTCAAATCTATGAAACTGGATAATATTACAGAAAAGGAAAATGATAAATATTGGAGAGGATGTGGGAAAATTGGAAAACTGTTGCATTGTTGGTGAGTGGTGAACTGGTTCAGCAATTTTGGAGGGCAATTGGAAAGTAGGCCCACAGGGCTATAAAATCATGTATGCCCTTTGATTCAGCAATATCACTACTAGCTCTGTATAACAAAGAGATTTTATTTTAAAAAAGGAAATTAACTTATTTGTACAAAAATATTTATGGCAGCTCTTTTTTTGTAGTGACTAAAAATTTGAAATTAAGGGATGTTCACCAATTGGGAAATGACTGAACAAGCTTTGGTATATGATTATAATGGAATATTACTGTGTTATAAGAAATAACAAGAAAGCATGATTTCAGAAAAATCTGGACTTAAGGGCGGCTAGGTAGTACAGCGAGTAATAGCACCGGCCCCAGTGTCGGGATGACCTGGGGATCGAATCCAGGCTCAGAAACTTAGCACCCACCCAGAAACACCTGACTGTGTAACCTTGAGCAAGTTACTTAACCCCAATTGCTTAAAAAATATGGACTTATTTTAGTTCAACTTTTCTTCCACAAAATGACTAATATGGAAATGTTTTATGTGATTGCACATGTATAACCTTTGTCAGATTGCTTACCATCTCAGGGAGAGGCATGTGGAAGGAAAGGATAGAATTTAGAATTCAAAACAAAAAAAAGTTTAAAAATTGCTTTTTATATGTAATTGTGGAAAAATTGAATATTATTTAGGAAAAAATAATTGTGGTAGCTATATAAAGGATGGATTATAGAGGAAGAGGTTTTAAATTTATTTTTATCTCTTACTGTCTAGTAGAGATAGAGTTCACACAGCAAGCTAGTCAGAATGTAAACTTATTACCTTTGCTTCACTAGAGATCATAAGTCAAATCTCTCTCTCTCTCTCTCTCTCTCTCTTTCTCTCTCTCTCTTTCTCTCTCTCTCTCTTTCTCTTTTTGCTTTTTGGAGAGGGGAAGATAGGACAATTGGGGTTAAGTGACTTGCCCAAGGTCACATGGCTAGTTTTGTGTTAAGTGTCTGTGGCCACCCCCATCATAAGTCAAATCTCAACAGGCTTTAGAGAGAGGAATATTATGGCAGTTGAAAGGTATAGATTTTTAAAAGTTATATTATTAAGTGTCTCTCTTTGTCCCTCTCTGTAGGTCATGCCCTAAGTGGATGCCTGTGTTATTTATGCCTACTCTTGGTTCTGATACCTGGAAGGGTAGCATTGAAGGGCAAAATATACAAGATACAATATAAAAATTGACCCTGTATGAACCTGTCTCTCCCTAAAAGAGGTTATAAATTCAAAGAAAATCCTAGAATTCTCGAGTTTGAAAGGATTTCAGAGTTCATGTAGTCCAGACCTGACCTATGGCAAAAGTGATGGGTCAAAATTCCAAAGAGGTAAGGTTAGCTTGAAGTAAGGGAATGCTTTCTAATAATTAGAGCTATCTAAAAGTGGTATGGGCTGCCTTTGGAGGTGGCAGGTTACCCCTTTTTGGAAGCTATGAAGCAAAGTCTAGATAACCATTTGTCAGGTATGATATTATAATGGAAATTCATTTTACTCATGAGTAGTACTAAATGGCTGCTGATGTCCCTTCCCAATCTCAGCTTCTGTGAAAGAGGAAACTACTTTATCTATAGCACCTATAATAAGTGATTATATCTAACTGAGCATGTGAGATGGTGGGGAATTCTGAATATTGATCCTGACATATATTCCCTTTGTCTTCTTAGTCAATATAGACAGTGCATATAAAATGGAAAGCTTATTTGAGACTAACATTGAAAGAAAATTTGAACCCAAATCTTCTGACCCCCTGTGTGACCTTGAACAAGTTACTTAACCACTTTGGGCATCATTCTCCTCCTCTGGAAAGGAGAAAGGTAGATTAGATGGTCTCTGTGGACCATCTCAACTCTTCATCTATGAACCTATGACCTCCAGAGGTGGCCCTTTCCATTATTGAACAATTCTATTGGAATGGTGCTCTTTGGGTTGAGAAGATCTCTTTTTTCCTCTTACTTCTGTCTTTTGGGACCAAGCAGAAAGGTTTAATACCTTTTCCTTATCACACCACTTCAAAATATTTGAGGAAAGAGATCATTTCCCCACCATCTCCTCTTCTCTTTTTGTCAGTTAATTTGGACTATATTAAATAACTTAATGCCAGACCATTGATCCCAATGACTCTGGCATAATCTCACTGGTCTGACAAAATAAACCAAATAGCTAGCCCTTTGGGTGGCTGTCTGGCTATTTTGTCATAGAATAGAATCGAAGATGTAAGTGAAATTCTTGCTTTTGTAGGCCAGTTAGTTGCAAGATACCTTAAAGGGTGTCTCTAAGGCCTGAGATTAGTAAGCAAGTCAGGAGGCTCCCTTAATGAGTGAAATAGCTCCCAGGCTTTCTTATATAAAATGAAACAAAGAAATTTAAGATGAAATACATAAATGCCTTCTTCCACCAATGACTATTTCCATGTCTACATAAGCAAGATACAACTGTGGGGAAAATAGAGCCATTATGGATTGTCTTGACTATTTTATTTGGTCTCCTGTAAGGTCCAAGGAAGTGAAAGAAAATTATTCCCTCTGTTAGGTCATTTATTGTTTGGTCAACATGATACCAAAGCACTGATTTCCCAGAATTTTCATGGGATAATGATGTGTTTTTTCTCTAAAACCAGTGAGTTGACTGATTGTTTGGAGATCATTTAGACCAATGAACATTTTTGGAGAAAGTCCAGTCTATTGTTTGTTTAATTGTGCAATGTTTCCATCCTCTACTCTACTGAAGAGCACCATATAGTACATCGATCTCTAAATTCATTTTGTTTGAGGATTTTTTTAAGAAAAGAACTTTATAAGACCCTCTCTGGATGCTTAAAGATTCCCAAATGTCTTGAAACCCCACTGAAAGTCTCTAGTATAGACACTGGTTTGAATGGTTCTTCACACAGCACAACAGGCATATGTGTCCATCGTTGTAGGATTGTTTAAATCAGAAATTTGGAAAACCAATTAATTATCCAAGTCATCACATCTTTAAACCACAGATGCAAAATTTTTGCTCTTTTCTTTTTCTCACCTCTGGGGGGATATTATAGAACTAGTTGTTATCAGCTGTAAGGAAGCTTGTTGTTAAATTTTTTAATGTGGGCACTTACATGTCAGAAAAGAGTAAATTTGGTCTGAATGTATTGTTTTGCCAATTATTTAGCCAATTGGAAGTGATGAAAACAATGTTAGTAACACAGATTAAAGTTAAATGAGTATCTAGGGTGCATTTTGTCTTTAGAAGAGTTGGTTGTTAAATATTAACCAACACATCCCTGAAGCTGTGTTCCATTAGTTACCAAGTCCAGTAGCTTTGACTTCTACAATACTTCTTACATCTTTCTCTGTGTCTTCCTTAGTTAAGGTCCTTGTAACCTCTCACTTAATTCTTTGAAATAGTTTCTTAATTGGTTTTCCTTCATTAACTATCTTCCCCCTTCAACTCAATCTTACACATAAAGTCCTTCATAATCTTTGTAGGAGGCATTTCTGACTATGTAACTACTCTGTTAAAAAAAAAACAAAACCTCAATTTCTTGTAGGATAAAATGAAAATGCATTAGCCAGACTGGCACCCAATGCACTTTACAAACTTACTCCAAACAATCTTTTCAACCTTATTTCATTTTACTTTATTTACATGTTCTATATTATTGCCAAATCAGCCCATTAGCTATTCCCCAGAACTATTTTCTCTTGGCCTTTGTTAATTTTCTTTGATAACTGGAGATGGCTGGAAAGATGACCCCTCTCCCTTCTTATCTACATCTTTTTCCTCCTTAAAGGGTCAAGGGCTGCCTCCTCCATGAAGTCTACACCGATCTCATTAGTTAAAAAGTTTTTTATCCTTGTTTGTAGATTTCCTAGAGTACTTATCTGAGTTATATGATATTCCTATCCAAGGGTGTTCCGTTAAATGTTTGAGCACCAGCTCACTGAAAGCAGGACATCCTTTTAAGTTTAATCTATATTATTAACATCATCCATCAATTTCTTAAGTCTAGACAATCAATAACAACAACAAAATCAAGCCCTGAGGTATAGCCTTTGCCAATTTCTGAAGTGTAAATGTTCACACTGAAAATTTAACAACTGGCTCTCATTAGCCAACTAGGAGTGGATGCTGGCACATTTGTCTCTATTAGCATTCAATTCTCTGTCAATAAAAAAAAATATCTAACATTTATGTAGGGCTTGCTAAGGGTTTACTAAGCAGTCAGCATATATTATCTCATGTGATCCTCACAACAATATATTTTGTAGGGGAGAGGGGTGGACAGTTTTATTCATGAGGAGGCTCCCAGGGAGGCAGATACAAGATGGTGGAGTAGAGGTAGCAACTCAAAGTCTCCCAACATTCCTTTCTAAACAACTTAAAAATAAAACCTCAAATCAAATTATGGAGCAGCAGAACGAACAAATGATCAAGGTGAGACAATTTGTCCAGCCTATGTCAACTTAGGAAGTCAACAGGAGTGGTCTGTGGCATCAGGGAGGAGGT
>NW_027185771.1:35520513-35530717 GCF_028583685.1 Petaurus breviceps papuanus
AAAAGGACTTATGTGTACAAAAACATTTTTGGAAACTCTTTTTGTGGTTGCAAAGAATTGGAAATTGAGGAGATACTCATCAATTGGGAAATGGCTGAACAAATTGTGGCATATGATTGTAAATAAACTGCTATTGTACTATAAGAAATGATAAGGAGGGGCAGCTAGGTGGCACAGTGAATAGAGCACTGGCCCTGGAATCAGGAGGACCTGAGTTCAAATCTGGCCTCAGACACTTGACACAATTACCAGCCGTGTGACTTTGGACAACTCACTTAACCCCAATTGCCCTCCAAAAAAAAGGCAAAAAACAAAAAAGAAATGATAAGGAGGATGGTTTCAGAAAACATGGGAAGACCTTTATGAACTGATGCAAAGTAAAATGAACAGAACCAGGAGATCATTGTATATTAGTAATAGCAATATTGTAAAGACAATAAACCGTAATGACAATCAAAGATTTAGTCACTCTGACCAATACAATGATACAAGATAATTCCAAATGTTGAAATTTTGAAATTGTTGAAAAATGTTGAAAATGTTGAATGTTGAAAAATACTATCCACCTCCAGAGAGAGAACTGGTGATATCAGTGAAACTTGAAACATAATTTTTTCACTTCATTTTTCTTGCCTTTTTTGTGCAGTATGACTAATATAGAAATATGTTTTGTAAGATTTCACATTCATAATTGATAAATTACTCACCTTATCAAAGAGTAGGGGAGGGGTAGGAGAGAGGGAGAAAATTTGAAATTAAAAATTTTTTTAAATGTTGAAAATGAATAAATATTTTAAAAAAATCAATGTTTAAAAATATAAAGAGGCTACCTGTGCCAATGAAGATCAATCATTTTCTGCAATAGAATCTTAAAGAGTTGGAGGGTGTGTCTTATGGTAGCCTTCTAGGGGTAGGGGTAGGAAGGGAAAAATAAAAAGAAAGTAAAAAAAAAAAAGAAATTTCCATGATAACTTTATTATAAAATGAATAGTAAGTTGTACATAGTAGATGTGCAGTCATCTTTTTTTATTATACTATGTAGAGAAATGCTTCTTTTATTCCATAAATTAAAAAAAAATTAAAAATAGTTGGAGGGGGGCAGTGCACTGAGTCTTTAAGGGACTTGCCTAGAGTAACAATGCAGGCATGTGTCAGAGGAAGGCCCTAACCCAGTTTTTCATGTTTCTGAGTCCAGATATCCACTACTATGCCACACTTCTTTGAAATTGCTATTATGTGCTATTTCTCCGATGAGGGAACTGAGGTTCAGTAAGTTTAAGTATTATAAAATGTGATCTCCTTTTGTCAGAGACATCTCCATTTTCCATCTGTCCAGAGGAAAGCGATTTGTAAATGACTTATAATAAATATTTGTTAAATTGAATTGCATCTCTGAGCCCCCTCCCTTATGACCCAATATAGATGGATCCCTAGAAAGTTAAAATTCTGTTAAATAATCTTAAGACCTTAGACGTGAAAAGGAACCTAGAGGTCACCCAGTGCAAACCCTACATTTTGAAGATGGGTAAATTGAGGCTTACAGAGCAGGAGTGAGTTATCTCTGGTTAGGCGAAGTGAACAAGCATCTGTATAGCACCCATTATATGCCAGGCTTTGTGCTGAGCACTCTATAAAGATTATCTCATGGAATTCTCACAACAACCCTGCAAAGTAAGTGTTATTAATCATCTACTTTTTACAGTTGAGGAAACCGAGTCAAATGGAAGTTAAATGACTTATTCAAGATCACATAGGTAGGTAAATTCTAAGTCAGATTTTAACTCAGGTTTTCCTAACTCTAGGCCCAATACTTTATCTGTTGCATCACCTATCTACCTTGAATACACAAAAAGTGTGTAGAAGTGTTTGAGGCTGTTACCCAGATCTCCTGATTCCCATTACAGGTTTCTTTCCATTATATCTTGCTGCCTCCTCTTTCAGACTCTGACTAGAAAAATCTGTTTTGTCAGTTGCTCCCTGCCAACATTGTCAAACATACTGCCTGTTTAACTGAATTAGATTTTTAAAAATCATAGTACAGGCTAAAAAAATTAGGATTTGATGAAATAGTAGAAAGCAGGGGAAGGTGGTTTATTTCATGCCAAGTAACTAATGAAAAATAATTTTCCCCCATGGTGTAGCTATGTAGATAAAGCCAGAGAACCTTTAAACAAAACTCCTAGAATGAAAGTAGATAATTAAAAAGTTGACAGTGGGAGACAGCCAAAGTCTTTCCAATTATCAATGGGCTTTGCTATTTTCTGTGAATAAATGTATCTAAATTCCTTTCATTAATAACTAATACCCAGTTTCATGATAGTGGACTAGCAGCCTGTGGGACAGGCTAAGAATATTTTCAATTTTGTCATTGTGGCATAATTTCTGGCAAAATCTAATCATTTCTCCTCTGTCTCCAATAAGAGAAAAAATATAAGGTCAAAGATGGCAAAGGTTGTAAGACCCAACCCCTCTCATTTTACAGAAGATAAAATGGAAGATTATGGAATTTAATAGACTTACCCAAGATTTTATGGATAGAAAATGGCAGAGTTAGGAGTTGAACAAGTCTTCTGACTCCAAGTCCAACATCCCAGGGTCTTCAGTTACTGTATCATCACACAGAATGGGTAGACATGGCCGTGCTACATTCTTAATCATGGAAGAGAATGCCTAAATTGAAGAATCCAATAGAAGGACTTTGATAATTCAATTAGGAATGATTTTAATAAACTGGAGAGCATGTGGAAGAGGGCGAAGTCAGGAGACTGAAGGACCTTGAGTTGCTGCTGTGTGAGTATTGGTTGAAAGAACTGTACATGTTTAGCTTCAAGAAGAGGAGATTTGGGAAGATAAGAGATGAGGGGAAGTCATGATAGTTGTCTTCAAGCATTTGAAGGATTTGAAGTTTAGTAAAACTGGGCAACTAGGTGATGCAGTAGACAGAGAACCTGTGGCTTGAAGTCAGGAAAACTCATCTTCATGAATTCAAATCTAGCCTCAGATACTTAGTAGCTATGTGACCCTGTTTTCTTCAGTTTCTCCATCTGTGAAATGATCTGGAGAAGAAAATGGCCAACCACTCTAGTATCTCCACCCAAGAAAACCCCAAATGGGGTCACAAAGAGTTGGAAATGACTGAACAGCAACAGTAACTAGTAAATGTGGGATTAGATTTGTTCTGCCTCCCCCACCAGCCCAGAACAAAAAAGAGGACCAAAGGATGGGCATTTGTAAATAGGAAATTTGGCCTTAATATAAGCTAAAACTTTATAATAATACTGTTTCAAAATGTGAAGGGTTGTCTCTGGAGATAGTGACTGCCCTCAATGAAAGTCTTCAAAAAAAAGGCCTCCATGGCTACTTGTTGTGTAGGTTATGGAAGGGATTCTTCATCAGGTGATGGCCTCTAAGGTGACCTTCACTTCAGTAGGTTTTGATTTCTTCATGTATAAAATTAATGTTGGGCTTAAAGACCTTCAAAGTCCCTTCAAACTATGAACTGATGCTGCTCTCATCCTAGTTTAAAAAAATCAGTCCTTTCCAAATTTGAGATTTTTGTGATTCTCTGATTGCATGATTTCCATGGTCCCCATTTCTGGATACAAGCCCCTATGTAGGGCTTCTCTTCCCTAACATCCAGGCCAGAGCTCTCCTACTTGGAAAGTAGAAAAGTGAAGAGGGGAGATGAGCCTGGGGTTTATAAATTAAAGCAGGAGTTTGTCTGCACATGGAAACTGAATTGATTGTGGTGTTTAGCTGTCTTCAGGACTGATTTCTGCACAATCAATTGAATCAATTGTGTAGTTGGTCTGATTTGGACATTAAGACAGCTGGACAGCCCAGATGGACCATTTTTCGATCTACTGCTTCTCATCAGACAGACACAGTCTGAATTCCGAGCACACATGATGAAGAGCTTGGAAACTCCCCAGGCTCTGAGGTAGAGGACAGGAACTGGACAGCTGTACTCTATTGGCAGAAGCAGTGGTTATACTGGCAGCTTCATCATTCCTTTTTCCTTTTCTCCCTTCTCCTCATAACAACTAGCATCAGAAAATGGCTGAACCACTGTCCCCTGATTTGGATTACTCATCATAATTCTGTGAGAGATGGAAGGTAATGTCATACCCATTTTACAGATGTAGAAAGTGGGACTCAGGAAGAGTAATTTAATCCAATTAAATACAATTCAATTTAATTCAATGAACATTTAATAATGGTGCTGGAGATAAGCTGGAATTATCCCAAAACACTTCTGAGAATCCTAAAAAAGATGAGCTTATCTTTCAATATTTTTACTCAATTATAGAAAACAATTATTTTATCTACTTGTGCAATACACACACATGCATATGTATAAAATTTATATACTGTGTACTATATACTACTTTTATACTAGATATAAAAGAATATCAGGATAGAAACTTGTCTCAGAGCCATATTTATCTGTACTCTATCAAAAATATGAGAATGACATCATCACTGCCCCCCATCATCATCATTATTATCTCATACTTTGAACTCCAAGGTTTCCAATGTATTATATATATGTATATGTGTATATATATATGTTAATTTCATCTTTACAACCCTGTAGAATAGCTGTTATTACCATCCCCATTTTATAAAGGAGGAAATTGAGGCTCAGATAGCCTATGCAACTAACTAGCCCATGGTCAGTTAATAGATATCTAAGGCAAAATATGAACTCATTTCTTTTTTATAAGTTAATTTATTTATTTTTAGTTTCCAACATTCACTTCCATAAGTTTTTTGCTCTCCCTCCCCCCCTCCATTCCCAAGATGGCATGTAATCTGATATAGACTCTCCATATATACATTCCTATTAACCATTCCTATTTTCACATTAGTCATGTTGTATAGAAGAAGCTTAACAAATGAGAGAAGCCACGAGAAAGAAAAAAAAACAAAACAACAAAAAAAGAAAATAGTCTGCTTTGCTCTGCATTCAGACTCCATAGTTCTTTCTCCATATGTGGATGGCATTTTCTGTCATGAGTCCTTTGGAACTATTTTAGGTCCTTGCATTGTTGAGAAGGGCTAATTCTATCAAAATCAGTTATCACGCACTGTTGTTGTTACTGTGTACAGTGTTTTCCTGGTTCTCCTCACTTCACTCAGCATCAGTTCATTTAAGTATTTCCAGGTTTTTCTGAAGTCTTCCTGTTCATCATTTCTTATAGGACGATAGTATGCCATTACATTCATATACCACAACTTGTTCAGCTATTCCCCAATTGATGGGCATCCCTTGAATTTCTAATTCTTGACCACCACAAAAAGAGCTGTTGTAAATATTTTTGCATGTGTAGATCCTTTTCCCATTTTTATGATTTCTTTGGGATACAGCCCTAGAAGAACCATTGCTGTGTCAAAGGGTATGCACATTTTTATAGCCCTTTGGGCATAATGTGAACTTAGTTTTTTATGGACTCAAAGTTTTGTATGCTATCCACTATAACACACCATCTCTATTGAATACCTATGATGGGAAAATTTTTGATCTATTTATGCAAATGCCAATAATACCAGAAAAAAAATTAAAAATTAAAGGCATAATGATAGACAGAAAATAGAAATAAAACTATTTCTATTGGTTGATAATATAATAGTCAACTTTTCCTTTTCACTAATCAATGAGGCTCCATCAGCACTGAGTAGTTGCAATGCGCCATAGATCTTTGGCTCATAAATAGTCTTCAGGGCATCATAAAAGCACTTTGGATTGTTACTATCAGCATAAGACTGGATTTCATCTGATGTGACACCTGCTGAGTTCTCTTACAACAAGAGCTGTTTGTCTTTCAGGTCTATTGGATTTTGTACTGTCTATAAGTCTGTTCACATCCCATGTGCCAATGGTGAGTGGAATCATCTTTCCAAATGTTTTTATACATTGCGTGTGTGTGTGTGTGTGTGTGTGTGTGTGTGTGTGTGTGTTTTGACGGCAGAGTGGGATTTCCCACCTGCTGTGGCAATTGGGCCAGGCTTGGGTAGGCAGATAATTTTTAGGACACCTTTTCTAGCCCCTTCCTCACAGCAGGAGGCAATCAATGTGATGCTTAAAAGGCTGCTCAGACACCCAGGAGGCTGCCGAATCCCACTGCTGCTCCCCGTGAGAAACAACCCTAATGGTTTGGCCTGCCTGTGTGCAGAGTTGTGACTACAGCTCCCAGTGTATCCACACCTGCTACTTTGTCATTTTTCTGTCACCACAGGACTTTGAGATGGGTATAATGGTAAAATGGTATAGGTGATGTCTTTTGATTCGCGTGTAAATTGGATTTAAGTGAGACAGAGCTGCATGAAGTTGCCAGCCTTACTCTCTCCTCAAGTCATCATACTCCAGTGGCAAGACAGAATCAAGACGACTGGGGATGGCCTGGGATGCAGTGGATGACCTTGGTGTCTTTGATGTATAACCAGACTCTAAGAACTCCACAGCATGGCATCAAGGTCAGCTACTGCATTGATGGTAAATTCTTCAATTTGAAAAGGCTACAAGCCAAGAGCAAAGTAGGAGTATTGGTGCATGATTTTCTGTTGGCAGATGATTGTGTGCTCAATGCAACCTCTGAAGCTGAGATGTAACAAAGTATGGAGTAATTCTCTGCTGCTTGTGCTAATTTTGGCTTAACAATTAACACCAATAAAACACAGGTGCTCCATCAGACAGACACCACCACACCATCCATATGTGGAACCATTGGTTACAGCAAATGGAGAAGTTTTGAATGCTGTGGATAAGTTTACTTATCTTGGCAGTGTACTTTCCAGGGATGTACACATTGATAATGAGGTTGACACAGGTATTCCCAGAACTAGCTCAGTGTTTGGGAGGCTCTGAAAGAAAGTATTGGAGTGAAGTGGTATTAGACTGACTACCAAACTGAAGGTCTATAGAGCCGTTGTGCTGATCTCATTGCTGTATGCCTGTGAAACCTGGACAGTCCACTAGTGCCATGCCAGGAAACTGAATTGCTTCCATTTGAATTGTCTTAGGAAGATTCTGAAGATCATCTGGCAGGATAAGGTATAAGACACTGAGGTCCTTACTTGAACTAAACTCCCAAGCACTCAAGCTCTGCTTCAGAGAGCACAACTCTGATGGGCTGCCCACATTGTTCGAATGCAAAACGTACACTTGCCAAAAAGACTGTTTTATGGAGAACTCACACAGAGCAAGCATTCACATGGTGGTCAGAAGAAGTGATAAAAGGACATGCTCAGGGTCTCTCTCAAGAACTTTGGAACTGATTGTATGACATGGGAGACACTGTCACGACATCCCCACATCAGAGAAGATGCTATGCTCTATGAGCAAAGCAAAATTGAAACAACTCAAAGGGAACACAGCATGCACAAATTTGGAGAATCCACCCCAAATGTTCACATGGACTATCTGTGCCCAAACTATGATAGAATATTCTGATCTCTTATTGGTCTGATCAGTCACAGTGAGACACACTGAAACTTGACTTTAGCAAAGTGATGTTATTTTGATCCTCTTCAAGAACAGAGGACAAAAACCAAGCAATCAATAGTTGACTTAGAATATCCTAGAGCTCCCTCAAAGAAATTACTTAGGACAACTAATAGTTTCAGTAAAATTGGAAAATAGGAGACTACAAAATAAAACCCATAAGATCGACAGCAATTCTATATTATATACGTATATGTGTACACACACACACATATGAAAGGAGAGAGACAGAGAGAGACAGAGACAGAGAGACAGAGAAAGAGAGACAGAGAGAGAGATGTCAATACTTGTACAGATTCAATTATAAAATGTCTTTAGAGAAATAAACAACTTAAATAGCTAGGTAAAGATTTAATGTTCATGGATGGGCTGCCCTAATATAATAAAAATAGCAAAGCTACAAAAATAATTTAGTGCTATAAAATCAAACTACCAAAGGGATACTTTACATAGTTACCTAAGGGCAACTAGGCAGCATAATGGATAGAATGTTGGTCCTGGAGTCTGAAAGACTCATCTTTGTGAGTTCGAATCTGGCTTCAGATACTTACTAGCTGTCTGATCCTGGGCAAATCATTTAACCTTGTTTATCTCAGTTCCTCATCTGTAAAATGAGTTGAAGAAAGAAATGGCAAGTCACTGTAGCATCTTTGCCAAGAAAACCTGAAATGGGTTCACGAAGAGTCAGACATGACTAAAAAACAACTGAACATCAACAATAGAAAATATAAAAGAAATGTTTTTAGAGGGGAAAGTATCTAGAATATCAAGGAAAATAATGAAAAAGGTAGAAACAAAGGGGAATAGCATCTAGACCTTCAATATACTATAAAGATACAATCGTCAGAACTATTTGGTATCAGTTAAAAATAGAGCATTAGATCAATGGAACGTAATGGACAAGGTAGAATAAGAAATAATTGATTTTAATAACTCAGTATTCCAAAAACACAGAACACTTAAGAAAGAACTGTGTCTTTGATATGGACTACTGAGAAAATGGGAAATAAATCTGGCAGAAATTAGGCTTAGCACAACATCTTATACTACATTTCATAATAAAATCAAACGGATATTTGCCTTAATCATAAAAAAATTCTAAAGTGGAGCAGATCATTTATCTCTTACAACTATGATGAATTTATAACCAACCAAAAGATGCAGATAATTACAAAATGGAAGATAAATAATTTTGATTACATGAAATTGGAAATATTTTGCACAAACAAAATTAATGCATCTAGGATAAGAAGGGAAATAGTAAACTGGAACAGAATTATTTGTCTTGAATATTTCTGCAGAAGACTTGGTATCCAAGATACATAGATAACAGGAATATATAAAACCCAGAACAAAATGGGTAATTAGTCAATGGATAATTAGTCAAAAGTTATGAACAAGTAGTTCTTTAAAAATGAGTAGCAATTTATAATCATATGAAAGAATGTTCCAGGTAACAGATCAGAAAAATGCACATCAAAGAAACACTGAAGTTTTATCTCACACCTAGCAAACTGGCAAAGATATCAAAAGATGTGAATAGTCAGTGTTGGAGAGGTTATAGAAAGAAAGCTACACTGATGCATTGTTGATGGAACTGTCTATTGATGCAACCATTCTAGAAAATGATTTTAAATTTTGCAAAGTAACTAAAATATCCATACCCTTTGACCCAGAGATTCTATTGCCATATATATGGAGGTCATTGGCAAAAACAAAAGCTCCATATATGCTAAAATATTTATCTTAGAAGCAATAAGCCATTGATGTTTTGTTTTGTTTTTTGAGCAGGAGATAGCTATATAGTGGGGGCATTAGAGAGGGAGAGACTTATAACAGGGAGATTAATTATCATACTTTTGCAATATTTCAGATGAGAGATCTATAGGATCCTGAACTAGGGTGGTAGCTGTGTGGTTGGAGAGAAGAGGGATAAGTGTGAGAAATAGCGTTGAAGTAGAATCAACAAGAACCTATGGCTGATTGTTTATGTGGAATACGGACAAGTGAGGAACTGAAGATGATCTTGTGATTAGAAATGAATATGACTAGAAGAAAATGGTGGTGTCCTTAAGGGGCAAGTTAGGTTAAAAGGTAGTTTTGGGGGAGAAGAAAATTAGTTCTGTTTTGGATATGTTGAGGTAAGTGTATGTATGGGGTATCCGGTTAGAAATGTTAAAGAGGAAGTTGAGGAAATTGAATTGGAGCTCAGGAGAAAGACTAGAGCTGGGTATGCAGATCTGAGAGTCATCTGCATAGAGATGATAATTGAATCCACTGGAGCTGATGAGATTTCCTTGAGAGAGTACAGAAAGAGAGAAGATGGCCCTTAGGGTTTTGATGTACAGTCCTAGTTACAGGCAGGAACATGGGTGAAAATCCAGCAAAAGAGACCGAGAAATAGTATCCAGATAGGTAGAGGGAGAACCAAGAGAGGTCATTACAAAAACCCAAAGGTGAAAGAGTATTTAGGGGGAGTTATCCACCATAGAATTAAAATGTTGCAGAGAGGTCATGAAGGATGAAACCTTGAGAAAAAATTATGTGGTTGGATGTTGAAAAAATCCTTGATAGTTTTGGTAAAAGCAGTTGTAGTTGATGTCTGTGGGTGAAAGACAATTTGACGTTTAACAAAAACATATTGCTATCCTTACAGAACTCACTCTCTCTCTCTCTCTCTCTCTCTCTCTCTCTCTCTCT
>NW_027185771.1:35530817-35533049 GCF_028583685.1 Petaurus breviceps papuanus
TCTCTCTCTCTCTCTCTCTCTCTCTGTCTCTCTGTCTCTCTGTCTCTTTCTGTGTGTGTGTGTGTGTGTGTGTGTGTGTATGTGTGTAAACAGAACCTGTCCAACACTGAATATCTAGTTGTAGAGAACAGGAACCAGCCTTTCTTCTTTCACAGGCTACTTCTTTTTTTCTGCTCAATGCATCTGCCTTCTCATACACAGTCCAACAAGACATTTAGCTTCTTTCAAAAATCCCTGTAACTCTTTAGCTTGTGTTGGCCAGTCTGTACACTGAATATGACAACCACAAGGCTGCCTGCTCACTCACCTTTCTTTCCCAGTCTGACCTGCACAGAACTAGGTTTAAGCAATTCCTGTGGGTGCCCACAATGAGATCTTACTCCATCTCTTACATTTTCAATAATAACAATCCCTTACATTTACTGATAGTGGCTTCATGGGAAAGTTACATAGCACATTCCCATTCATTATCTCATTTAATTCTCCCAATAGCCCTGTGAGGTAGGTATAATATGGATTATTATTTTAAAGATGAAGAAATTGATGCCCAGAGAGACAGTGTGGTAGCTTAATGTGATCAGACAGGAAGAGCCAAGAATCAGAATGTGTTTAAATGATTCCAAATCTGGGGTACTAGTACTCAACTATGAAACCTTATTTTCTGACTATTCTAATCAATGCTTCTCACTAGACCTAAGGAACGTTAAGAAAGTGTTAAATAACAGGGCCTCCCAGGCTACTAGCCTTCTCTTATATATGACCCTGACCACCTATTCATATCTCATCTCTCTCCTTACACGTTTAAAACTCAACATGTCCAAAACAGAACCTCATTAGTGACATAGTGGACTTGTCCACTGGACTTGGAGTCAGGAAGACATGAATTTTAATCCTTTCCGCTCCAAAGTTATGATCCTCTCAGGGCTTCTCACAGAAAGGCTGAAGCTTAAGCAGCAAAGGAATGAGATAAGTCCTATTCTGGGAGGGTACACACAGTCCCTGCTCCTTAGACCCTTGAAGAGAGAGGACATTCCAAAATTGGGAGTTTCCCTGCCTCCCATGTGTCCCAGGGGAAGCTCTCAAGAAGCTCATCGGTATTGCTGGACAGGCTTTCTCTCTGCCCCAACAAGATGCTCTAATTACATAGGGAAAGGGAGATAGGCACTTTTCAAACCTCCCCAAATCCCCACAGCTTGAAGTAGACTCTAGTCTATCATTACTACAGCAGGTTTGGGGTTGTTCCCATCATCTGGCAATAAGCCTTTCAGGTCCCCCTGACAGTAGAAACCAACCCCAAGAAACAGAGGTTGTGTTTAGGTTTGTGTCTTATAAACACTAATTATGAAATTCAGACCCTTGACACCCCCTTCTTTCATCCAAGAAACTTGTAATTAACCAAACGTCATTACACACATACCCGACCAGTGCTCCTTTGGAGGTATGACCATGGAGCCACATTGGCTAAATCTCCTGGATTGTATAGAGGTATATACAAGTATATAAAAGAGTTATATAAAAGTATAGAGGTAACCCTGGGATCTCAAGGGTTAAGTCAGTGATGAGTCCTGGCAGTCTTTAATTATAGGTCTGATATTGTATTATGTGTCTCTCACCTCTCAAGGAAAGTGTACTGGATTGAGAATCAAGAGACCTGTCTCGGTTAGAGCTTTCTTCTGCAGTTAGAACTTTCTTCTCCCCTGGTCTAATGGATAGAGTGCTGGTCTTGGGCTTAGGAAATCCTGAGTTCAAATCCTTCCTCAGATAATTAGTAACGGTGTGACACTAGGCTAATCACTTAACTGCTGTCAGCCTCAGTTGCCTAATCTGCAAAATAGGATGATAAGAACACCTTTCTGACAGTTATTGTTATGAGGAGAAAATGATGCAAAATAAAAAGAGGGGACTGTAAAGAGGTGTATAAATCTTGGCAAGTATTATTACTTCTAACTGGTGATGGTGCCAAGGTACATATGGTGCTCTGCAGAGACTGAGGCGAAGCAAGACCCCTCCCCAGACATGTGCATGACTTGGCATCTCTGTCTGCATCTGTAAGGCTGCGTGCTTGGCTGCCTTCCTGGTGGATCCCTGTCTCCTTTCAAGGTCAAATCAAAGGGGTCCTTCCTTTCCTCTTTCCTGTGCTTCCTTCCCTCCCTGTCTCCATCCCTTCTTTCTTTCCTCGCTCCCTTTTCTCCTCCTCTCTCTTTCTTTCTTTTTCTCTTTCTTTCTTTTTCT
>NW_027185771.1:35534116-35547967 GCF_028583685.1 Petaurus breviceps papuanus
AGAAAGAGGCAGATGGATATAGAGGCAGAAGAAGAGGACAAGTGAAGGAGAGGAGACAGAAAGAGACAGAGACATAAATAGAAAGACAGAGAGATGGAGAGAGACAGAGATTCAGAGAGAGAGAGACTCACACACAGACAGACAGACAGAAAGAGACAGAGAGATGTATAGAAAGAAACAGAGATACAGAGAAAGAAGCAGAGAGAAGAGAGAAAATGATGTAGTAGAAAGAGGATTGGTCCTGAAGTCATAGGACCTGGGTTCAAATCTTGCCTCTGATGTTTATTATCTAGGTTGCACAAGTCACTTGATTTCTCTGGGCCTTGATTCTTTCACCTGTTAAAATAAAGGGGTTGGATTAGATACTCTATAAGGTACCTTTTAAGTCAAGAAATTTGATGTTTCTATACCTTAATTTCATGTTATTAAAAGTTTTGAATGATTAAACTCTGGTCACTGATTTAGAACAGATAATTTGCAACTTATGGTCTTAAATAACTTCCTGGAGTCCTGAGAGGTAAGTGATTTGCCCAAGGTCATATAGCCATTCTGTGTTAGAGACAGGAAGTTAACACAGGTCTTCCCAATTCTGAGGTCTTCCCTTTATTGACTCTAATAGGCTGCCTTTCTCCATTGAATTACAGTCCTAGAAGAATGAAAATAGAACAAGAAACTCCTATACTGGGGCAAATAACATCAGACATGCACCTGGGGCAGTCTCAGATATTGGGAAAACAACAGACTCCAGAACTTGCCTGAATATTTCAGAGTTTCCAAAATCTTTGATTCAGAGGGAGGAAGCCCAAGTATACATTTTTATATTTTGCCTTACAGGGCACACTTCCCAAAATGCAATCGAGGCAAATGTCACAAAACACAAATTGGAAAAGCTTCATGAGTAAATCTCTCAAATAAATAAATGTTAACACAAATTCAGGTGGTTGGGGGAAAGGGAAGAAGACAAAGATTCCAAAGACACAGTGACACTTCTCTGAGATTGGGGTGGGAACATGGGGATGGATAATTTACATGGAAGGACACCACTGAGGAAGAAGAAACAAGGAAATACTAAACATCTGGTAGCTTATTATTTTAACTAATTACTCTTGCTTACTAGGCGCTAAGTTTAGTTACTATTCTGCTGAAGGAGTAGATGTTTTGGCAGTACCCTTAAATTTGGACACTTTGAGGCAAGGCGCTAATCACCTCACCCTAGTTAAAACTCTAGAGATTAAGATGTGTCATCTTTGATTAGAAAAAAATAACATAACAATAAACAAAATAATACCAATAGCATATTCATCTAATGATTCATTCTTGCAATGCCTTTTCAAATTTGACTTTTATATCATAGGCAGATAGTATAAATGCTATTATATCCATTTTAGAGATAAGGAAACTGAGGCTCAGGGGAAATTTGAATGAAACATGAATTGGGCATAGTACATATTGATATATGAACAACGTATATTCAAAGCAGCCTTTCTTCCTAGTACCTGAAAATCAGCACAGACACTAGCGATTTAAATAATTATGAATCTTGAGTGCCATAAAGCAATCTAAAACTTATTAAAGTCTATGAAAAAAATGGTAAATCTTGTTGCCCAGTAAGGAAGGGAGATTATGAACTCAGGAAACCTTTTTTGCTTCCATTTTTAAATGAACGCCTTTCTTTCAAAAGATGATTGGACATTTTAAAAGAATATAAAATCATTTTCCCTTTTGATTTTTACTTTAGCATCAGTTAATTTCTATTTATTCCTCCTCTCCCATTTCACTAATATCCCCTTTGTGTGTGTATATTTGTCCGATGCAATCTAGGAAACAATCACCTTAATTGATCCAGTGTTAACCTCTAACAGCTTAAGATCCAGACTTTTTATCTCTAGCTCAATCTTGGCTGCAGAATTAATTCCCTATAGTGCTTACATCTTTGTCACCACTGCCACCCCCTAGGGGAATGGGGGTGCAAGGAGGGAGGGTTCTTCATAAGAAGTATCTCAGTAAATAAATGCTGTTGTAAACAAAAAGGCTGATGTCCCTGCAGGCTGGCCCAATGTGGCAAAGCCCAGGTAGATCTGTTTGTTTTGCCTCCCACTGTACATAATGATAAATTTCGTCCAGGTGTCACAGTTTTTAGTGCTGGGTGAGGATTGATGGTTTACAGTAGGCTGATCCATCATCGGAGGCAGGTGGCACTGTATTGGAATTCCAGAAATCTGTTCCCAATCACATTCACTGTTGGATGACTCAGTAACGACCCTATTTGCGATGCGTTACTGAAAATCAATGTGCCACATTCAAGGTCAATGTACTGTTAGAAAACTCTTTAAGCACTGATGGATGGGTTGTGTTCATTCAGAATAAATGTGAGAAGAACCTGACAGCTGAGCGTCTAATATTGGTGCCAACTTTAAGAGACAGACTTCCTTCTTGATAGAAAAAAGTGATTCCCAGAGGGGATGAGATCATTCAGTTCCTCTTTGGGATAGGAAAGTAATGGGTTAGAGGATTTGTTCTCGCACAATTAAAACATCAGGGCTGCAAGGGAATCACTGATGAACAACACCATTTGTGGATTTCATCCACTGAATATTTTAAAATTCCTCTGGTTTATTTTGAAATAACAACAACGCAGCCTAACAAAATATCAGGGTGATAGAACAGAGAGGAATAGAGTGATGCGTTAGAAAAAGTCCTATGCTGGCAGTGAAGATGCCTGGGTCTTGTTATTTCCTGCAGGAAACTGAACAGACGTGCATGGAATTAGGCAACTGGTGTACGGGAAAAGACATCCCTACCTGGGGAATAGATATTATGGTACAGATTCAGAATGGAGTGAGTGTACATCAAAAGCCAGATTTGGGAGGGGGTGGGGGGAAGTAATATGCTTTCAGAGCAATGGAATATAAGGGACTGAGATGAGTACTACAACTGGTTGCAGAAGAGATTCAAGCCAGGTCAGCACTAGATCAGGAGCTCAGACACTAGCAGTTCTGGTCCTCTGGTCATTGAACTTGCTCAAATGTACTTTCAAACTTCAGTCTTTTTAGTGTTCACTATTTGTAGTCCCCATTCCTCTCCTCTCTGGTCACATGTGGATCCATGATTCACCTCCCACCAACAAATCTTCCCTCCCTCCCAAAGAACCATACCCATCATGCTCTCTGTTTATATGATTCCTAGTCTTGCCTATGTCCTGATTTAGACGTGTGACCTTGAACATGTCCCTTCTCCTTTCTAGATACCTATAAAATGAGGGAGGGGACTAGATAATATTTATGGAATTTTGGACTACTAGGGGCACAGACCACATATGCATGTGCAAATACAAGAGTCATAGTAAGATACATTTTAATGGTTCTCCTCCTACAAGATGTCTCACATGAATATGTTAAGATCATACAAGATGGTTCAAGAGCCATGACAGCAGAGATAAACTTTGTTCCAGGATTCTTTGAATACTAAAAATCAAGGGAGGCAAAAAAAAAAAACTGTAAGATACATGCTCACCAAACACTTTCCATTCTTAATGAAGATACCCAACATTGAATGAATAGAAAAATGAATGCAAATGAATGAATACAAAAAATATCGAGCACTTACTATGTCTTCTTTTTTTTTTTAATTTTTTTTAATCAGGGTTAAGTAACTTGCTCAAGGTTACACGGCCAGTTATTTCTGGGTGTGGTGCTGAGTGTCTGAGCCCGGGATTCGATCTCCGGGTCTTCTCAACACTGGAGCCAGTGCTCTTACTCGCTGTGCTAACTTACTATGTCTTAAACAAAATGGAAAGGGGATTCTCTATAGATGAGAGTGTCCTCCAGAGGCTTTTTTTGTGGGTAAATTGTACTGATTATGACACACTGTGGAATATTATAGAGCCTCCTAAGTGAACTTTTATGCATTTGAAGTAAAACCAGGGAATGTATAAAAGTTCAGACTAATTAAACACATGGAGAGTGGAAAAAGTGGAAAAAAAATGACTGTTGTTCAGATTACAATATACAGGCATCATCTTTACTCTTTCATTAATTTTTAATCTCTCCCTGACTACTGGATTAGCTAGGTGGCACATGTACAGAGTGCCAGACCTGGAGTTAGGAAGACTCATCTTTGTGAGTTCAAATCTGAGACTCAGACACTTACTAGCTATGTGACCTTGGGAAAGTCCTTTAACCTCGTTTGATTCAGTTTCCTCAACTATAAAAAGGGAATAATAACAGTACCTATCTCTACGGGTTGTTGTGAAGATAAGTCACTTGATCTCTTAATGGGTAAGGGGTGACTCTTTAAGGACAGCACGTTATATGTACATAATTCTTTGTGTGTTGTCTCCCTCTTTAGAATAAGTGACTTTTTCACTGGCTGCCCCCATATCTGTAATTCTCTCCCTCTCTCCTCACAAAACTGGCTTCTATCAAGACTTAGGGTACACTCAGCACACCCCACCTCCATGCTAATGTCTTCCTTATGAGATTACCTTTTACTCAATACTTGCTCATCAGGAAGAGAAAGAGGAGGAGGAGGAAGAGAAAACTGGAAAATTTGCTTTCAATAGAAGAAATTCTATCACCTTGAGACTCTCCCAGAAATGAAATCCTAGGTCTAGATCAAAATAAAAGGGGGAGATACCTTCCAACTCTAAAATTCTATGAGAAGACCCAGGAAAATAGTTGAATATAAGAGACAGCATTTATTTCCAAGGCAGATTGACTGACAGTCATTTAGGAAAATGGACAAGGACCTGAGGTCAAGATTGGCCCGTGAGCCCCGATTTTCTAAGCAGCTTTAAGGATTTACAAGGAAGGAAAAGTTCTCCAAAGGGGTCAAATTGCTTTTGATGGTAAGATACACTCAGGATGTAAAATAGATCACATTTTATCACCATAACACTTTCCCAGTTTTGACCTATTTTATCAGCAGAGCGGAGATGATCTTACTGAAAACTCTTAATGGCACCTTGGAGAGTGCTCCTGGGGGAAATTGATGAATGGTCTTCACTCCTGTTTGCGCAAGGGTTCAATTTTGTTTGAGTTGGGAAATTTTTCAAGGGTTCTTGTTTGTATGTTTGTAAAGTAGCTCTTGTCTTTCAGAAGGAAATGTAGTTTGCAATTCAATATAACATAAAATAAAAAAAAAACTTAATACCCTACAGAACATCCATTACGATTATACCTCTTTTAAAGAAACTATAAGTAGTTTGACTAAATTTTAGCAATTAGATTAATCCAAGGGTGTTGACCAAGAACATTAAGATAACATTTCTCTGATAGCAATCAAATAGAGGACAAATGTAATGCTTTAGAGGATGCAGCAATTGGCCTGCAGTTAGGAAAACCTAAGTTCAAATCTAGACTCAAACACTTATTAGCTATGTTATCTTCTGAAAATTACTTAGCTTCAGTTTGAGTCAGTTTCCTCATCTGCTACATGAAGAATAATAACTGTACCTACCACCCACAGTTGTTGTGAGAATCAAATGAAATAATATTTGTAATCCATTTTGCAAAACCTTAAAAAGCTATATAAATACAATTATAGTGATGATATTTATGATCATTTGTAGTTTTAATCAATTATATCTTTAAAATGTAGTCTTCACTATTCCATCCTGTGAAAAGTTGTCTCTTACTATAGTGGAAACAACAACATATTTACAGTATAAAGACCTAAGTTTGAGTCTTAGACCTGGTACTTATTAGCTGATATTCAGAGTTATGGTTAGGGTTAAAGTTGAGGTCAGTTTCCCCCACTGTAAAATAAAGTAGTTGAACTAGATCACTTCTGAGGACCCTTCCAGTTCTATAAAAATATCTCTCCTCAAAATATCTTCTGATATAGTGGGAGATAAACTGGATGTGAAGACAGAGTGTTTAAATATTTATTTTTCTATTTATTTATTGTTTCTTTTCTATTTATTACTTAAATTACTCCTTCCTAGGTATCAATTTCTTTATCTGTAAAATGCTACCTGGACTAGTTGAGTACATTTGCAGTTCCTTACAGTTCTGTCCTTGACAATCACTTTCTTTACACCTGTACCATTAACCTTTTAATGAATAACATCATATCTCAGGGACGTTCTTCTTGCTGTCCTCACCGGTAAATTTTCTACTACCATTCTGAATGATCTAGAACTTCCACATCCTTCAAGAAGATTTAATTGATTGGTTGAGATCTAGCAATTTCACTGATTCAAATTGCATCCATCCCAATGTGTGTTATTAGGTTCTCACCTTACTGTCTAGTTATGTCAAAGGCTACAGCTTTGATTTTTCCCTTAATACATGTCTTCTCATTATTTGTATTCATTAATGCTGTTTGTTGGAGACTAGTCCTCCAATGACCAAAGCAATATTATACAATTGTGATGCCTGGGACAAGCACAGTAGAGCTAGGTGTTGGGAGGAAGGGAGTAAAGACCCCAGAGGAAGACTTTGGACCTTGGGGAAGAGAGAAAATTTGAACCTAGTGATACAAGATCCTATGAGGTGGGGAAAGATCTTAGGATACAGATTCATAGTAAGTAAATGGATACCTCCAGACAACAAATGTCAATGGACAAAGTTCCCAAGACAAGGTGATGAGATAACCGTTTTCAAGTGATCAACACAGTTCTTGGCACATAGTGGGCACTTAATAAATGCTTATTCCCCACTTCCCCATGAGGAACTAAGTAGGCAAGAGAAAGGAGAAGGATAGAGTATGTGAGGAAAGAGTAAAAGCTCTTATTAGGTACTGCTACTAAAGGAAAGAAGCAGGGCAACTTGAATTTTTTTAACTAAATATTTTTCATAACTATCTGTTAAGTACAAGTGTTTCTACCTGCTAAAGTACTGCCAGTACCTTTTACTTTTTTACCCTCTGGCAAAGCCCTGATTTTCCTACCTTCATTATGGCTCTGCTTTCACCTTATCATAACATGGAGGTGAACCTAAGTTCTCACACACTATGACAACAGAATGTAAGCTCTAATATATTTTAACAATATGTAAATACCCTGAGTATGAGAAAGTAGTTGTGTCTGGCCTGGAAAAGAGGAAACTTAGAAGGAACACATTAATTCCTTCCAAGTATCAGAGAGACACAGAGAGAGAGAGTGACAGAGAGAGAGAGAGAGAGACAGAGACAAAGAGATCTGTGAATTATGTCTTATAGGAAACAACATAAAGTTCATTAGCCTTTCAAATTTTCTTACACCTTGTCATTACTGCTAAACAGGAATGTGATGGCTGAGTCTAAAATCACTCATCCTGGTCATTGTAATGTGTTATTGTAAAAATAGGAGCAGTTCTGAAGTCAGAGTACCTGAGTTCAAATCTTACCTCTGTGTAACCCTTAGGAAGTCACAACCTACCTGGATCTCAGTTTACTTATCTGTAAAATGAAAGGCTTGAACTAGGACCTAGTCCAAGTTTCACAGAACAAATCCTTTTATTAAGGGGATTTTTTTTTTCTGTGAAGTTTAGATTCAGTCAAAGGATCACACTTGTGGACCTAGAGGGTCGCATGTGGCCTTGAGGCCCCAGGTTCTTCACCCCTGGACTGCTGGGTATCTAAGTTCTCTTTAGGCTCTAAATCTGTGATCCTTTTGTGTTTGAGAAAATAGGGCCAGGGGTTATGATAAGGACTAATACTTCAAATAGATTTCTGATCCTTAGTCTGATTGAACTGAGGTATTCAGATGACAGTAGAGGAAAGTACATTTCAAAGAAGAGTTCAAAGAGCAGATAAAATCTTATCCTGGATATTAGTTGCCTTCTTTTAGCACCCTAGTTAAACAGGATTAGTTCAGGCGAATGTTGTCATTGGCTGAAGGAGTTGACTAAGAAGTTTTTCTGCTAATGGGTAACATCTAATGGGGATCTGTCGCTGTCCTCCAAATGGGAGAAGTTTCATAACCATAGCAATTCCCACCACCCCCTTTAGCCACTTTTCAGCAATATTCAAACCATGACTGCCATTATCCTTAGCTGAAAATGTGTTCTCCACCCCTGGGACTACAATGGGCTCTGATAAGGGGAATTTTACCTTGTATTGCCATATCTAGGCTTCCATCTGCTAGCTATCTCCAAAACACACTGCCACATTATACTACCCACTCTTCCCTCCTTTTCAACTCCCCTATAGGTGTTATCTTCTCCTTTTAGAAGGTAAGCTCCTTAAGAGTAGACTGTCTTGCTTGTTTATTTATATTGGTATCTGAAATACTCAGCACAATGCATGACACATAGTATTTAATAAACAATCTATCTGCCTATCTACCTATCTATATTTCTATCATATATATATATATTTATCTTTATCTATCTATCTATCTATCTATCTATCTATCTATCTATCTATCTATCTATCTATCTATTCATCTATCTATCTATGTCTATCTACTCACCCATCCATTCATTTATCTATCTGAAAGATGGTACAGGTGACTGGAAAAAATGTAGTCACCTTCTACTTGCTAACTACAACCACCATAGTAGATGTTGGAAAAGGTATTAGGTTCCCCTAGAAGATTTCTGGATAGTGGAAGACTGACTGAAAGTTGTGATGCCCAGCAGGAAACAGAGTGGACATAATAGACATATAACAGGATGGATATACCTGGTACATGATGCCTACCAGGGAATAAACTCAGCAGTGATTTTACCCAAAGCCTGCCAAGGCAGCTCTGTAAGATCAGGTGTTGTCCCTCCACAGATGAATGCTGTGGTTTCACACATTTTCTGCATCTTTGGGCCTTCATATGAATGTCCCAGACATATCTGCCTCCATGTGATTCCTGGCTATTACTGGTCAGGGATGTTGTAGAAGTTCCTGCTCATGTGTAAGTGAGATTGGACTCCCTCTCATCTCTGAAATGCTGTGAGTTTGATTCAGTGTGAAATACCAACACTGTAGTCTACTCACTATAGTCACAACAAGACTGAATGATTGTAAAAAGCATCTTCTCAAGTCTTCCCACTTCCAATGTATCCTTCGTGTAGCTGCCAAAATAATATGCCTTATGGAATATCACCCATAAGGTCAAGGGAGAAGGCCATGGTGGGTGTGAACAGGCTGCAACATACAACAAAAAAAGAAATTCAAAGAACAGAAGTAGAAAGAGACGTTAGAGACAAGCATCAGAAGGAGGATAGCATAACTCCTTCCCCCACCCCATAGCCTCCAGCCAAATGTTTCGGCTCTCTTCCCAAAATGTTCTCCGACTCCATCCACATTCCTACCTTCCTCTGTTCATTATATTTGAAATTTTCTCTCTTCTCTTTGCTTGTTGAAATCCTACTCAACCTTTAAGTTCAATTGGACATCTCCTTAGGAAGTCTTCCCTGATTCTTGATGTTAGAAATTACCTTTCCCTTCAGACTTAAGAGAGAACTTTGTACAGGTTATTACCTGTTATTTTAGATTACAGATATGTGTGTTGATGTCTTGCCCTGCTTCCAGACTATAAGATCCATGAAGGAAGCGATCATACCTTATTAATTCAATAAATATTTATTAGTAACCAACTCATGCTAGTTAACCACAACTATCCCATAGGGCTCTATCCTAGGCCTTCTTTTCTTCATCCTCTATATATGATGATCTTATCAGCTCTCATGGATTCAATTATCATCTTTATGTTGAAGATTCTTTTATCTATATATCCAACCCTAACCTCTCTACTGACCTCACATCTTAAATCACTAATTCCCTATTAGACATCTTCAACTGGATGTCTCATAAGTATCATTAACTCAACACATCTAAAACTTCACTCATTATCTTTCCATCCAAACCTTCTCCTCTTCCTAATTTCCCTATTACTTTTGGGGATATTATCATCCTTCCAATCACACAGGCTTACAACCTGAGTGTTTTCCTTCCCTTCTCATGCTCTCATCCTGCTTCCCCTGACCCATATACAATCTGTTGCCAAGGCCTGCTGATTTAGTCTTTGTACTATAACTCATATAAAACCCCCCTTTTTCTCCTTTGACACTGCCACCACTCTGATGTATGCCATCATCATGTCATGTCTGGATGACTGTAATATGTGACTGGTTGGCTCCTCTGTCATAAGTCTTTCTCTATTCTCATAGAGCCTCCACTCAGCTCTCAAATTGATCTTAACTATTGGTCTTATCATGTCTATCTCCTACTCACTAAACTCTAATGGCTCCCTGTTACTTCAAGTTTCAAATATAAAATCCTCTATTTGGCTTTCAAAGCCCTTAATAACCTGGTACCCCTTTCCTCTCCCTTCCCTGCTCTACCCTACCATGCACTCTTTGATTCAGTGACAGCGGCCTCTTTACTGTTCCTCATGCACTCCTGACTCTGGGAATTTTTACAGATTGTCCCCTAAGTATGGAATATTCTCCTTTCTCATGTCCACCTCCTGGCTGCCCTGACTTCTTTCAAATTCCAACTGAAATCCTACCATGTAGGGAAAGACTTTCTCAATCCCTCTTAATTCTAATGACTTCTTTCTCATAATTATTTCCTATCTGTTCTGCACATGGTTATATTCATGTTGTCTTCCTTAAGAGCAGAGACTATCTTTTGTTTTTATTCTTATCCCCAGTGCTTAGTAGAGCTCCTGTCACATAGTAGGTGTTTAATAAATTTATTGACTGCCCCACTATGGTTAAGGCCCTTTGTTAGGGGCAGGATAAAAATAAAACAATTAGGGAACTAAAGAAATTAATATTCTTTTTAACTCCCTGAGAATACAGCATGGTGTTTTGAAAATAGTAGGCACTTAATAAATGTACATTAAATGAATGAATGAAAAAACACTGAAACACATTGTTAACTACAGCTATTTAGAATCATGTAACTGTAAGTAACTTAAAAGTGGATTGGTCTATTCACTTTTTTAAATGGTTTATTTTATCTTACTCAGACACAGATTTTTTTGCCTTGTCTTCTTAAGTGGTCATGAAAGTGGCAGTTCAGAGTAGTGGAAATAGCCCTGGATGATGAGTTAGGAAGACTTGAGTTCATAATCCTGTCTCGTAGAGTCATTTCTGTCCTCTCTGACTCTTCGTGACTCCATTTGGGGTTTTCTTGGCAAAGATTTTGGAATGTTTTTCACTTTTCTTCTCCAGCTGATTTTACAGATGAGGAAACTGAGGCAAACAGGGTTGTCAAATCCTGTCTTGTTTCTTGTCCTTTGTTCTCAGCGATGGGAAGGTGATGCCATGACTTGCAAGTGAACTGGATTTAAGTGAGGTAGGGCTGTGCAAAATCACCAGCCTCACTTTCTCCTGCTGAGTCATCTGGATCCAGTGGTAATATATAGATCAGGGTGACTGGAGATGGCCCAGAATTCAGTGGGAGACCTTGACCTTTTCAAACTAATGCCTTTCATATGTCTCCTGTCTTAGAAACTTACTAGATATGTAACCTTTGAAAAGGGCAGCTAGGTAGCACAAAGGATACAGTGCCTGGCTTGGAGTCAAGAAAACTCAAGAAGCCTCATCTTTGTGAGTTCAAATCTGGCCTCAGACACTTACTAACTGTGTGACCCTAAGCAAGTCATTTAACCCTGTGTGCCTCACTTTCCTCATCTGTAAAATGAGTTGGAGAAAGAAATGGCAAACCACTCAAGTTTCTTTGCCAAGAAAACCCCAGATGGGCTCACAAAGAGTTGGACACAACTGAAATGATGACCAACAAAGCCTTTGATGAGTCATTTAACTCTGTAAGTCACAGCTTTCCCATATTTAAAGGGGGGAATGATGATCACATCTTCCTCATGGAGTTGTTGTGAGTCTCAAAGGAGAGAATATGTGTGAAGAATTTTGAAAGATTAAAGCGCTATATAAATGATAAGTACTATTACTTCTGGTTTTGTTATTGTTAATATTAGCATCTAAAAATGCAGACCAGGAGTGAAGGAAAACTGCAGGCATCCCAAGCACGAGCTCTTCAGAATCAATTTGCAGCTTGCAGCAGATACTGTTGATTCTGGTGGCCTTGATTAATGTACATGGGCCAGTTTTTAATAGTCATTTAAAGAGAGATGTGTTTACTCAGAGCATAATGAGATGAAAGGCACTGTACACATCTAAATTATTAGTATTTAAGGAGCATCTCAAGCCCATGGATCACTGTTTTCCACATCAAACCCCCTAGCCTCCACCCTAGGGGCCTCACTTACACTCACAGGCTGCCCCTAAACAATGTCTCATTAATCCTGACAAGCCACGATAATTTCCCATTGTTCTGTCTTTCAATACCTTTTTAATGAGAGTCAGGAGTTCTTTAAGTTTCTCCATTTTTATTTGCCCTCTTTGGAGAACAGAAAACACCAGGACTAGAGGCTTGATGTCTGAGACTCCATCCCTGAAGAGGCCTCTACTCCCAGAAGCCCGGGGGCTGTAAAATCCTGAGGCTCCTACAGTTAGCATAACAAGAGGGGAGTAGGTGGGGATGGGGTAAAGCTTGGGAAGGAAAGAGCCTTGAACTAGGTGCCAATTTAAATAGAGTTCCCAAAATTTGGATTCTGCCTGACCTGTGCTCTCATTGCTTTGTATTGTCAGTTATCATGATGAAAATAATCAGGGCCTTAATTTCCTCATTTGTAAAATAAAATGGCCCTGGAAATCCCATCCAGCTCTAAGCCTATGGTACTCTGATTTCTTTTTTTTTCTTTATCTATTATTAAATAATAACATCTCCTTTGCTTGGGGTGAGGAAATCCCCCTTTATTCTCTTCTCTAGGGTTAAGGGATGAACCCCCCTACTTCCATGCTGATGTCTTCTGGGGCCCAGAAAGCGAGAGCTCGCTCCCATCCATTACAGTCTCTTAGAGGGTACTGAGATAGGGAGACTGCTGCCGTTTCTTGGGAGCATAGTTTCAGACTGCCAGGGGAAGGCAGGTTAAATATCATGGACTTTTTCCAGTCATGGGTGGGGTCATTCCGGAGGACTTGGAGGTAATTTAAGAGAATCTGGTGAGAGAGATCCAGGGAACCGGAAAAGGAACCAGGATCAGGAAGTCCATCCAGTCCCATATCAATACGAGGGGGCTGCCTCGTGCTGAGGGTGGCTTGTTGGGCTGCCTAACTTTCCATAGTTTACTAGAAAGGGGAGCTATCAACTCAAAGATAAACAAGGAAGACAATAACAAACCAGGAAGAGAGCAATAAATAGCAAAGACAAGAAGAGCAGCAAATAAACAGAGAATAAAACTGCAAAGAAGGGCAGGCGATAAGAATAGCATTTAACCTTGTTCTCTTTAGCCCAGGAGGGTAAGCCTAAGAACATGGATGGAAATTGCTAAGACACAAATTTAGGGGGTGGCTAGGTGGCACAGTGAATAGAGCACCGGCCCTGGAGTCAGGAGGACCTGAGTTCAAATCTGGCCTCAGACACTTAACACAAAAACTAGCCTTGTGACCTTGGGCAAGTCACTTAACACCAATTGCCCTCCCAAAAAAAAGCAAAAAAAAAAAAGACACAAATTTAGGACATTCTTCTCGATCTCCAGTTTAATAATTAGTGCTGCCCCAAAGTAGAAGAGGGGCAAGTATGTGGTGCTGTGGATAGAGTGCTGGACCTGGAGTCAGCAAAACCTGAGTTCAAACCTGCCTCAGAAGCTTAATAGCTATATGATCCAGGGCAAGGCACTTAAGCCTATTTTCCTCAGTTTCCTCATTTATAAAAATGAGCTGGAGAAGAAAATGGCAAACCTGGGGCAGCTAGGTGGCTCAGTGAGTAGAGTGCTGGCCCTGGAGTCAGGAGGACCTGAGTTAGGATTTGGCCTCAGACACTTAACATACACGCAAAAAAAAAAAAAAATCTAGCCGCTTGGGCAAGTTACTTAACCCCAACTGCCCTCCAAAAAGCAAAAAA
>NW_027185771.1:35548067-35556725 GCF_028583685.1 Petaurus breviceps papuanus
CCCAACTGCCCTCCAAAAAGCAAAAAAAAAAAAAAAAATGGCAAACCACTCCATTATCTGTTCCAAGAAAACCCTAAATGAGGTCACAGAGTTGAACAAGACTGAACAACAACAAAGCAGAACAAGATGCCTCTGAAGCCGGTGGATTCCTACTTACATTAGAGGTCCACATAGAGAGGTTGAACAGTTGTTGGGAGTGTTAAAGGAAGTAGAGGGTCCTTTTGAGTATGGATCTGAGGATCACCCATCTAGAGCTGGAAGTGACTTTGGAAACCATCTAGTCCAACTCCATCATTTTACAGACAAAGAGACTGAGGCCTGGGGAAGTTGAACCCAACCTCCATGGCTCCATTTCCAGCCCTCTCTCTACTAGCATTGGACAAATTCCTCTCCCAATGCCAGAAGTGACCCTAGGTTCTCACATTTTGCCAGTGGAACAGGAGCTCTGGTAATTCCTAACAGGTTGGAAAGGTTTTGAGTAAAGGCTTAGATGCAAATCATGTGCTTGTTTCTCTCAGAATCAGCTCAGCTGACATTGGAGTGATTCAAAACCCTGCTCTCTTTTAAACTGACTCAGGAGATGATTTTTTAGCAAAAGCAACTCTGTCTCTATCTCCTGAGGTTTGCATCAGTGTACTAAACAGAACATTGGACTTGGAATCAGGAAGATCTGGGTTAAAAATTTACCTCATTTAATATATTTGTGAACCAAGACAAGTCACCTCACTTATCTGGATACCCTCATTGAGAGGGTTTGACTTGATAACCTTTGAGCTTCTTTCCAAGTTTAAATCTTTAGTACTCTGCATTCAGTGCTCAGGCTGACGCAATCGCAGACCTTTTGTTGTATTGAAGTATGACTTTAAAGAGGTTCTGGGATCTGCTCATGGTAGGAAGGCTATTAATAAATGTTCGGTTAATTGAATTGAATTGGATAAGGTTTATTCCCATCTAGAGAGACAAAAAAGAGATTCATATATTGCTTTGAATCTTTTTAATCTCTTCTTTCTAGAATAACTTGGATTTCTCATGGAGACGCAAAGTGACATGACAATGACAGCTAGCTATTCTTCATCTTTCATTTCAATTGGGAAAAACTTACAGCTCATGTTGCAAGAGTAAAATTGACTCAGGAAACTATGTGAACATAATTCACTTTTTTAATCAACTTGGATTCTTTGGGAGGAGAGCACATACAACACCCAAATAAATTAGTTGTAATTTTCTTAATGAACAAAGTCATCATGAATCACCCATGGATAATCACCCCTGTGATTTAGCACCTGTGACATTTCCAACAATACAACACTATTTGGTAAATATTAAAGACTGTGCCTGAAAGAGAATGAGGAATGACCTTTCACTCCATATGGAACATGTTAATTACTAAAAAGGAGGCAATTGGTTGTAAAGAATTGTCCTCCTGTCGTCATCACTGAAGCACATTCGAGCCTTCTGGTTATGAATTGTTCTTAGACGAAATATGGAAGCATGTCATTTATATTTGTAATGACACTTGGCATAAGAAGGTATTCACATTAATATTTGGGGACCAAATATATTTTTAGAATATGTGTATAATTTTATTTAAAAGCTTAACCCTATCTTCAAGTTGTCTTAAATACAACATCTCATGGAAGGCCTTGGATATTGAAGGAATTTTTATGCATAAACATTTTTATACTTTTTATATATAAGTACTTTTTTTGTTTGCCCGACTTGATTTTATCTTGTCAGTTTCTGAACATCAATTTCAAACTAACTGAGCGAAAAGAAGAATTTACCATTTCCCCATCAATCCTTCATATCATCTGTACTTTTTTCATAGTCATCCCCCATGTCTTGAATCACCTTCCATCTCTGCTTGTTGAAATCTTTATCTTCCTCTCAGGCTCAGCTCATATGCTACCTTCTCCATGAATGCTTCTTTGATCACCCCTACTACCTTCAACCAATCCTTGTGTAGAATGGCCTCTTGTCCTCTCACCATCTTAACTACCCCCCTTGGGATACTTTCCAGTTTTTCCTTCTTAAAATATAGAGCCCCAAAGTGAATCTAGTACTCCGGTGATAGTCTGATCAAGAGATAACACAACAGAATGATAACCTCCCTTATTCTGGAATTTATAATTCTCAGTGAATCCTAGCATTAGTTATTTTGGCTATTGTGTTAAACTGTGAATTCATACTGGACTTTCAGCCCATTAAAAGCCCATATTCTTCTTCACATGAACCATTGCATATCTGCACCTCTCACATTCTGTTCTTGTGAAATGCTTCTTTAAAACATAAGTATAGAATATCACATTTACATCTACTAAATTTTATTTTTTTTGATTAGGCCAGTGTTCCAGCCTATTGAGATCATTTCAGATCCTGAGTATCATTCAGTTGGTTAGCTATCCCTCAAAGGATCATATTGTTTGCAGATTGGATAGGCATAGTTAGCAATGGCTTCATCCAAGTTACTGATAAAAATGTTGATTATCATAGGACCAAGAACATAACCCCTCGAGGAGTACTTTAACAACCTCTTTCTAAGTTGACATTGACCCATTAACATTCATTTAGTTAGCTTCGACTCTGCTGAACCATACATGGTCCATCTGTCATTCACAAGAATGGCATGAGAGAAGTTGTTGAAATCCAGATGTGCTGTGTTTTCTAATGTGCTTGCCTACTTACCCTCTTAAAAAGAACCTGGGGTTGGTCTGACAGGACCTATTCTTGATGAAGTCATGTTGGCTTTTAATGATCACTGCTTCCCCTTCTAAATGATCTCAAACCATCCCTTTAATAATATGTTTTAGAATTTTCCAGGAATTAAAATCAGGCTCACTGGCTTACAGCCTGCTGACTCTAACTTTAAAAAAAAATCAAAACATCATTTACTCTTCTCTGGTCCTGATGCACATCTTTCTTTATTCCAAATCCTTCAGTGGTTACTGAAAACAGCTCAGTAATCATATCTGCCAATTGCTTTAGTATTCTAGGATATAGTTTACTTGGATCTAATGACTTGAACTCACTGAGGTCAGCTAAATACTGTCTCATCATTCGACTCATTCATATGCAGTTTCATCTCCCTGTTAACTGCACCAGTCAAAGCCCATTCCCTTAGAAAGAGAAACCAATCAAAAAGAGAGTTGAGTAGTTAAGCCTTCTCACCTTGTCTATAATCATCATCCCACTTACCCTGAACAGCAGTCCTATGCCTTCTTGGACTCTTCTATTGGCCCAGCATAGTTTAAGCCCCCCCACCTCTTTTGGTTTTGTCTTGTTTAGCATTTATTGTGTCAGCCTATTCTGAACCTCATTCTTCAGAAATCCTCTCTCCTTCCCAACTTCCTTTATGCTATCAAGGGCACCAACATCTTCCCAGGTTCTCATTCTTGATTATTCTCTTGAACTCACCCCACATAATCTATCTGTTGCTTTCTTATAATTTCTACATTCATAGACTTGCCTCCTATCCCTTCTCTCCACCCAGTCCCTCATCAAGTCATGTCTGGATAATTACAATAGTCTGCTAGTTGGTCTCCCTTCCTCAAATCTCTCCCTGCTCCAATCCATCCTACCCTAAGCTGCCAGTGATCTTCCTAAAGACCTGATCTGACAATGTCATTGCCCTACTCAATAAGCCCCAGTGTCTCTTTCTTACCTACAAGATCAAATGTAAAATTCCATTTGGTTTTTGAAGCCCTTCACAATCTGGCCCCTTCTACCTTTTAAGTCTTCTTCTACTTTACTTCCTTTTACATGCTCTATTATCAAGTAACACTGATATTTATGTTCTTCCTTAAACAAGACAGTCCATTTCCCATTTCCATGAATTTTCACTAGTTACTTCCCTTGCCTGGAATGTTATTCCCTCCTCATCTCTACCTACTGGCTTCTCTGGCTTCCTTCAAGAGTTACTATAAATTGAACTTTCTCTAAGAGAGCTTTCCACCGCCCCCCATTTGCTAATTCCTTTTCTCTAAGACTAATACACACACAGACTGTATATATACATACACTATATATGCTATAGTATACATTATACATGCATGTATATTTACTATGTATACTATACTACACATTATTTATACCTATTACATGTGCACATAAATATACATACTACATATATATTGCATACACTATATACATATATACTATGCTATATATACCTACTATATATACATATGCACACATATACATGTATATATATACACACACATATAGATAGATATAGACACATGTAATATTTATAGCTAAATCTTACATGTATATAGACGTTTGCATACAATTTCCCCAATTAGATTGTGAGTCCCTTGAAGGAAGATACTGTGTTTTTGCCTTTGTTTATATCCCTAACTCTTCAAACAAGTGCCTCATCCATAGTAAGATCTTAGTAAATACCTGTTGATTAAGTGGTTGATTTTATTTATGCTTATTTATTTGTCCTCGCTTCAATCTTCAACATGTCTTTAAAAAAATTGAGATTGCTTAATGAGTTTCCTAAGTAGCCACAATCATTTTCCTGTTGAAAAAAGTCCCACATTTAGGGCTCTATCCAGGATATCTCATTGTCCTATGTTCTGTCATCATGCTTGCTATCTTTCAGTAACAGTGGACCAGTGTTTCAGTAAGTGATGAGTCTTTGACGAGAAGACCATCCAGAAATAGCCCAAGCTGAATTTCCAACATGGTGCTTTTGAGCTACTGCCCCACTATTGAAGGATGTAATTAATAGCCTTACACACAAGGAAGGGGGAGACTGAAGCAATAAGCAGCTCTTTGAAAAGAGACCCATCTCCTTTTTCTAGCTCAGGGGAACAGATCTCCCAAGTAGCCTCAGGTAGGAGAGCCTCAGCTTTCTTTCCGAATTCAGTTGTTCTGTACATTTGTGGAGATCAGGGCATAAGAGAAAGCCTTTGACACAAGCAATTTCAAAGCTCAAAGCTCTAATCTAGAATTGGTATATTTATCCCAGTCCTTAAATATTAATGTTACTTTATTGATCTGATACCTAAAACGCAAACAACAAAAATGGTGCAAACTAATTATTGTGGGCTTCCTACCTCTCAGGGCTTCTCTATGAGTTCCGAAGTCTCAGCCCTTTCTCCCATCAATCAATAGGGTTTAATTCATTACCAAGTTTGAACCCCTGTTTCCACTGTGTGTTATTCTCCATCCCCGGGAGAGGAATGCACTGAATGTTTTCTCCGGCAGGGGCTCTGATTTTACATTGGCACAGAAAACGTTCTTTTTGTTAGAAATTTAAAGGCAGGTTTGTTAGGATTGCTTACAGGTGTTCTATGCTCCTGTCTCTGTCCCTGGTCCTAGTTATGATATACAGATAATTCTTGCTTTACACAAATTTGACTTTGAATAACGAATTCTGAAAGACATCTGAATTTAAAAAAAAACAACCTATATTAATTTTACTGTACAGTACTGTGATCTCTATCCCCTCTCCTGCCCCTTGGATAAGTGCCCCTGGCCTCACCTCCTCCCCTACCCCCAATAAATCTTAAAAAAACCCAAAAACTCTAAAAAGAAGTGACCTTCATAGAGAGAACCACTGCAACAGTCATTTGATGGGGACTTGGCTTGAGACTTGAAGCACAGAGAGAGGAGAACTTTGCCCTGCTTCTCCCTCTTCCCCCAGTGTCTATCTCTCACCCATCAGTACTCCATACCTTGTGTCTGTCCCTGGCCCACCAGCACATTCCTCCTCTTGCTTTCTCTCTCTTCTCTGTCCCTGGCTTCCCCTTGTCCTTGGACTGTGTGCCAGCCCCCTCCTTCTAGGGTAATACTGCCCCCTCCTGTCTTCCTCCATCCCTCCTTCCCCCAGATCAGAAGGCAAATTCACATTAGGTAAAAATTGCGTTAGAGATCTGTGGAATAGTTCACTTATGTAAAGTGAGAATTGTCTCTATTTACTGACCAGTAAAATGGGAATCAACACACTTTTGTGAGGCACCATGCTTTAGGTCTCCTTGGCTCCAGTCTGGGACCATTCTAGTTCATGCTCCATTCACCTGTTAAATCTATCATCCCATAGTGCAAGTCTGACCATGTCATCTCCCTTTTCAATCAAATTCTATGGCTCCCTATTGCTTCTAGTACCAACTATAAGACCTTCTGTTTGACAGCACCTTGAGGGTAGAGCTTGTGGTTTATCTACATTTGTCTTTGTGGTGCCCAGTTGGATCCCCTGAACATACTAGGTTCTGGATAAATATTTGCTGAATTATGTTGAAGAGGATTGAAAGTCAGAAAACCTGAATTTGAATCCTATATGCAAAAAGAACTAACCACATGAACATAGACAAGGTATTTCTGTTCTCTGAGTCTCACTGTTCTTCTACCAAGTGAGGTATTCATATTTGTGCTTTCTACTTCATAGAATAATTGGGAAACAAGTGCTTTTCAAATCTCAAAATGACAAAGAAATGGGAATGATGATATTACTGCTATTTGAACTAGTTTTCAGTGATTTTCAAAGTTTATAGGGTTTCCCCCGTTTTATCATTTTCCTCCCACTGCTAAGTGTGGTTGTTCCCCAAGGCTCTGTCTTGGGGCATCTTTGCTTCTTTACATTCTTTTCCTTCGTACTTACTGACCCAATTGCTTTATTTATCATATCTTTGCAGATGATTCCCAAACCCACATATCCACTTCTCCAGTCATAAGCTCCAGGTCTCTATTACCAAATGCCTGTCAGATATCTCCATTTGGATGTTCCATTAGCATCTCAAACTCATGATGTCTAAAACAGAATTTATTATCAATTTCCCCTACCCAATCTCTCTGCTAAAGTCTTTCATTTCAGTCATCAGAAGCCCATCATTCATCTATTTAACTCTTCCCCCACCTCACCAATAAATTGTTTTCTTTAGTCTTCCTGCCACAACATCGCTTACATTTTCTCTCCATTCATGCAACCTTCATTTCAGGAGACCCAATTACCTCTCACCTGAACTACTGCAATATTCTCCAATTGATTCTCTGGTCTTTGGGGCTCCCCCCCCACTCCATCCTCTACACAACTTCTAAACTGGTATTTTTATAACAAATCTAGCCATGTCTCTTTCCTATTAAAAAATCTTCAGTGGTTCTCTGAAAAATCTTAGAATGAAGTATGAAATACTCGGCTTGGCATGAAAAATCATTCCCAATCTGGTTCCTGTCTATCTTTTCAGGTTTATTTCATATTGTAGCCCTTTGTATACTTTGTATTCTAAGCAAATTGTCTTGCTAGCTGTTCTCTTCTGCTACCTCTGGGCATTTGTAGGAATGGTCCCTCAAGTCTAGAATGCACTCTCATTTCCCTTCTGCCTCATGTAATTTCCAGCTTTTTTCAGATGCTTGAATACTATCTCTTACATGAAGCTTTCCCTGGTCTTAGTACTTGTTACTATGTTTTCCCTCTTGATGTGAATTTGTCTTGCCTTGATTATATTGTGTATTTACTTAATTATGTGTAATTTACCTTGTTCCAACAGACTATAAGTTCCTTGAGGGCAGATACTGTTTCATTTTTGTTGTTGTACTGTATGCCCTATGCCTAGCACAGGTCCTTGCATGTAGTAAAATTAATAATCTTTTTTAATGGAATGGGAAATAATTTTAAGCAATTATTTATGCAATGGAAAAGTATTTCAAGCAAATTTAAGCATTTGTTAAATATTTATAAGTGCTAAGCTTTGTGCTAAACTCTGGGAATACAAATAGAAAACATCTTGCTGTTAAGCAGCTCATCTTGAAGAACAATATCTATGATAGGTTTTATAGGCAGGGCAGATGAAAAGATGTGGTGGCCCATCATCTTACCCAGATATTGGACAGGCATGCTTTGTTTAATTATGTTTCACACTATGCTTTAAAAATATTTTTGTTTTTGTTTTTTGTTTTGTTTTTGTTTTATTAAAAATTGAAGATGTGCGGCATCCCTATATTAAGGAAGTCAACCATTTTTCCAATAGCATGAACTCACATCATGTTTCTGTGTCACATTTTTGGTAATTCTCACAATATTTAAAACTTTTAAAAATCATTATTACATTTGTTATGGTAATCTGTGATCAATGATTTTGGTGATACGATTGTAATTGTAATCAATTACTATTGTAAATAATCATTCCACTCTTTCTCCCTCTCCTTAAGCTTCCCTATTCCCTGAGACACAATATTTAAATTAGGTCAACTAACAATCTTACAGTGGCCTCTAAATGGTCAAGGGAAAGGAAGAGTCAAAAGATGAGGCAAACATCATATTATTTGAAGAAATTGTGACAAATTGAATAATTCAAATAATTCAAATTGAACCTTGGGCACTTACTGACTTTGTGACCCTGGGCAAACATCATCTTATTTGAAGAAATTGCCACAGCCACCCAGCCTTCAGCAACTACCACCAAGCAGCCATCAACATCAAGTCAACTTTACACCAGCAAAAAAAGATTATGACTTACTGAAGGCTTAGATGGTAGATAGCATTTTTTTTAAGCAATAAAGCTCAATTAAGGTATGTACTTGGGTTTTTAGACATAATACTATTGTGTACTTAATAGATTACACTATAGTGTAAACATAACTTTCATTTACACTGGGAAACCAAAAAAATTGTGCAAGTTGCTTTTTTCTGATATTTGCTTTATTGTGGTGAGG